>NW_026534823.1:0-1102 GCF_026225885.1 Hylaeus anthracinus
GTGAAAAAATACAGAGAATGTTATGTATGCTATTAAAATATTGTATTCATTCACTAATTCAACAGTATACATTCTGCTTAATTTACATTACTGCGCAAAGTATACTAGTCAGTCTTGTGCCACACAAAAATATTCTAATATTTGTAATTTTTAAATATTTATTTGCAAAAATCCTTCTAACTACTTCCGACGAAATTTTCCATATTTTCCACACAGAAAATCCTATTTGAACGAAACTTTGCTGAAATGCTGTATACAGACCGAGCACTCTACATTACCGACCAAGCGCTCTACATTACCGACAGAGCGATCTGCATTACCGACCGAGCACTCTTCATTACCGACTGAGTACCCTACATTACCGACAGAGCACTCTGCATTACCGGCAGAGCCATCTACATTATCGACCGAGCACTCTACATTACCGACCGAGTACCCTACATTACCGACAGAGCGATCTGCATTACCGACAGAGCGATCTGCATTACCGACCGAGTACTCTACATTACCGACAGAGCGATCTGCATTACCGACCGAGTACTCTACATTACCGACCGAGCACTCTACATTACCGACAGAGCAATCTGCATTATCGGCCGAGTACTCTACATTACCATATTTAATACGGTATTGTAGGTGGCCAGGTATTAAAAATCTAAAATATTGAAATAGTTATATGATTGCATATTGAAACGTGTTTTTGAAAACCACATACAACAACTACAAATATTATTAATCAAGAGAAGCATCCAAATGTTTGCGTCCCACCTACGTCTAAACACTATGACCCTGATCGCAAAATCACAAGGGGTTAAGGAACATGAAAAAGTAAGAGTAGCAGTTAATCGGATGACTCCGACAGAAACCATCGTCTTTGATGTCGGATGCAGATATTAGGCGGAACCTAAATGCACGTGGCTGAGTTCGTTCCGAGCAGAGGGTTGAATGGTGGAAGATACCTGTCGTCTGATGGGTAAATATATTTATGTACCTATTTATTAGGTCACGGGTTCTCGCATTCGAACCTACTCACTCCAGTACAAATTAGCGCGCGCGTGAAAAAATACAGAGAATGTTATGTATGCTATTAAAATATTGTATT
>NW_026534824.1:0-6349 GCF_026225885.1 Hylaeus anthracinus
ATTGAAAGTAAAGTTCATGTTATAATATTTGCAGAATAAAATAAATTCCTATTCAGGTTAAATTTTTGTAGGCACGTTCGCACAGATTTTATTTTGCATAAAGATCCGCAGTCTGGTTATTAGTTATCAGAGATATTATATAATTCGGATGTATGTATGCGTCAGCTTGTGAGAAAATTAAAATTTGCTTGGTGAAATGTTGACACATTAGAACGTGACCTGAAATTTACACGAGCCTAAAGGGTTATTGTTATTGGTTATAAGAGATATTATAAAATTCAGATGTATACGTCAGTTTGTGAGAAAATTAAAATTACTTGGTAATATTTTGATATATTAGCACGTGACCTGAAAGTTACACGAGCCTGGAGGGTTAATTTCTTATTCAATTATTAAAATTCCATTGTATGTGTTTCGATGTTATTCTCTGTCTTGTTATTAAATAGGGGAATGTGAACTGATAATGTTCAATATTGAATAAATAGGGGAATATGAACCAAAATTTTTGACTAATAATTACTGTTTCATAAGAAACAGAATGCGTACATCGAATGTAACGCAGGTTTTTGTAAATATAATACAGAAATCAATTGAAATAAATAAATTGAAATCTACTGCTTCCACGTACACACTTTTAGATTCATCAATAATAAGTTTCATCATTTTATCAAAGTAAAAAGTATGGCCAATATTTAATACCGATATTTTTAGTATTCTACTGAAAATGTTTTCCAAGTGAATGATAAATTTATCATATTTTGGAAAAGAGAATTTTCTACAGCAAACCCACAACTATTATCGGAATATGTCTGGTATGTCCACGAATTCTTTTTTAAAAAGAAACAAAAATCGACGCAAAGCTATCAGTCTACTGGTGGTTGTTGGGGTATAAATATTTGTCGAGCACGATACATTTTCCAGAAAGTATGAAACACGATTGGAAATTAAAATAGACAGGGATGGAGATAGAGCGAACCGAGGGTGGGTTTGAAAGACGTCTACGGTGGTGGCGTATAGGGGTTGCTCGCCTCGAGACCGATCGATTCCAGGCTTCTCCAGTCGCCCCGACCTGGGGGGTCCTTTCTACCCTGGTCAATGTCACGTTAGATTAGAAATCCAGCCACGTTTTTGCTCCAATGTCGCAGACCTTGGGTTACGTTATTTCCAAAAAGCTTTTAAAATATTTCTTTACTCGTAGATGAAGAAGTAAAGCTCCAGATATTTTTATCTCATAAACTTACTACTATTTTCTGTTAAACGTGATTAAATAAAATTGACGAACTGCTGATAGACTATATAAATTAATAAGAAGAATAATTGTTAATATTCTGGCATTGTCGATTATATTCTACTCCAATACCAGAAGTAGACGTTTTTCAAACGCATAGCCAAGGGTTGTTATTAATATTTGCCAACTGTATTCGGTTGCTACGAATCTTAAAAGGGTGGAAATTAAAATTGTACGACATTGAAAAGGCTTTAATAATTTCTATAAGGTATCAGAACTAGTACTCCGCCCTCAGTTTGAAACTAAAGGGGAAGACATTTATCGCGTTAAAGCTGAACACGATAAAGCAATCTGAATAATTGAACAGGGTGATGAATTGTTACAATATTATAAAGTGTTTACCGGTACAATATTGTGGATATGATTTATTACCGAAAATATTCAGATTAAACAAGTTATTATTTCAAAATTCTGTTAGAAAGATTAAATATATATTATGGCAACACTTGCATAGGTAAATAAACATTTGGAAAACATCTACATTCTTGTCATTTATCATCCAATCTACTCAGAATGAATTATTTTCTGATAATGAATCAAAAGTGGTTCGAATCACTTTTATTTTCTCGCAATGATGCATATGCGACACAAAGTAATGCGTTACTGTTAGTATTCTCCCTCGCGGGTGCAAAGTACGTACTGCATATGTAACGTAAATTACCCAACGTTCCTGTACCAGATTGAACAACCACAAAAACAAATATAAACGTAAGCAAAGGAGTAAACATCTCATACGTCAATGTCGTCAATTAAAAAACTAACACTAGCCTTGTAAAATACTTGCAATTCTAAATCAATTACAAAAGAAACCTAGTAAATTACCCTGAGCCTCGTAATCATGAGCAACACCTTAACAATATAAGTTATTACAATTTCATTTTCAAAGTTAAAAATATCAAGATATGTCCCTTGCAAAAGCATTGATCACTGTTTAAATGCAGTCATTGTTTATATTTATAGCAAATATTTTCAGATAATACCAGTATAACGAAATTTTTTTATTTTTCTTTATTTTTATTTTTTTGTGTGTTTTTATAGTTTCGTCCACCTCACAGGATTATTAGCACCTATATGAATTTCTGGTACGTCTAAATTTGGGTGAATAGTTTCGTTTGTTTAAGGAACATGTTAAGTTATTACAATTTTCAATTGTATTGTTTAAGTATTGGTCCAACTTGTTGCAGTGTTCAAGTACTATTAAGTAATATTAAGCAGGATTAATTAATGTTCCTAGGCAATTACTCTTTATATACATGGGAACTATTTTCAAACAATACCAGTATAATGAAATTTTTCGAGTATTGGTCTAATGTTTTGCAGTCCTCAGGTACTGATATTAAAGCAGCATTAATTAATGTTCCAATGCAATTACTCTTTATATGCATGGGAACTATTTTCAAACAATACCAGTATAATGAAGTTTGTGGAGTATTGCTCCAACTTTTGGCAGTGTTCAAGTACTGATATTAAAGCAACATTAATCAATGTGCCAATGGAATTACTTATCCATAGCAACTATTTTCAAACACTACCAGTATAATGAAATTTTTCAAGTATTGGTCCAATTTTTTCCCAAGTACTGGGTATTTTATTTTATAATCCGGATGGTTGTGACACATCGTGACCATACAAGTGCTCGAATCACGATCGACTACGCCGAATCCCCCCCGTATACATATTGGTAAACGTATGTTTGCACCCCACCATAGTGTGTCCATAAAACGAGGGAAGGGCGGTGCGTTCGCCTCTTCGTTTTTCGCATTCGCCTTTCTCCGCGAGTCGGACAGCCGCGAGTGCAGCTAACGGTAAATTAAAACACATTAAGGCGCGAGATTAAGCGACGGAACGTGGCCCCGTGGGGTGGGTAGCGAGAGAAAGAGAGAAGGGAAGCTTTCTAACTGAAAATCGCCTGGGCATGGCCGCCCCCCTAACTACTCCACTGTCGCTCGCAAAATCTCATTAGGCGCGGAACCCTGTCTTTCGGAAGTTAGATGGGTCCCTACTCCGAATCTCGGACTACCCTCGAGCGCAGTGGTGCTCCATTTTTTTCATTAATGAGACGAATGATTTCATTAATAAGGGAGGAAGCCACGTACGCCTGAAAATTATAGATTGAATTATTTTTTTTGTCGAAAACTATTGATTTAATAGAACATCTGTTTACTGGTGTTTATTATACGTGAATTGAGTAATAATAAAATAATTTTTCTTTAGATTTTTATTGGCCATTATAAGACTTTTTCGAATAACTTGTATGGTCAGACATTTTTTTTGTCGAAAACAATCGATTTAATAGAACATCTGTTTACTGATGTTTATTATTATATATGTGAATTGAATAATAATAAAATAATTTTTATTTAGATTCCTATTGGAGCCATTACGAGACTTTTTCGAATAACTTGTATGGTTAGACATTTTTTTGTCGAAAATTATTGATTTAATAGAACATGTGTTTACTGGTATTTATTATACGTGAATTGAGTAATAGTGAAACAATTTTTATTTAGATTTTTATTGGAGCAATTACAAGACTTTTTTGAATAACTTGTATGGTTAGACTTGAAGTAAAAAGAACAAGAATTTTAATTATCTACGTGATATATATATTGCTGAAGTACACATGGATTTTTTTAAATAACAATTTTTATAAGAATGGTGAATTTTTGAAAAGAGTTGCAGTTAAAAATGTCTGTAGCAAGAAATGTTCTCAACGAATAGTAAAATCAGTATGTACTGCCACAGTATATATCATATAGAAAATAAAAACGCTCAGTTTTTCATTTCGGATCTAACCATACGTGAGAAATCCCTGTCGTGCTCCAGCATCTCTATTATACATATTTAAAGAATGCAAATAAAACGCATTCTTCTATTATTCCATCTATATATAACAAACCGCAGCAAATAGATCTTCTATTAAGTCGAGAGTTTCAAAAAAAAAAAAAAAAAAATGGGTAAGAATACTTAAAACATTTATGCGTCCAATGTGCCTTTCCCCTTAAATAAAGTAATACTTTTCACAGACAAAGTTGAATAATATTATAATACAATAACAGCAAGCAAAATCACTGCGATTGTGATGTTCATAAAATGATACTGTATCATCGAGGATAAATTTTATACCGACACTAACCGACGCCCTCTTTCCTTCTATATAAATTTTTCAATTTGCGTTTTATAGAAACGAACTTTGCGCACCGCTGCTCTGACGCGACGTCCCGTTTAATGAGAACGTAATGCGATTCTTTCGATGAAACGAAGGGATAGTGATAACTGTTTAGCGCGAAAGAGAAGGGATTGAAAGCTCGCTAAAACGCTGGGTAATGGATGACAAATGCGATAACTTAATCGGAGCAATGGCGCGAAGAAACGCGTCAGGTTGGATTCCCGCTACCTGTCGAGTAACTGTTCCACAGAAAAAAATACTATACTCCGATAGAAGTCGATGATATTTACTAATTGAGTGCCACGAAGAAACTTAATTATTCCGATCGAGGAGCCTAATCGATTTCATTGATGCGGTTCAAACGATCGACAAATACGAATCAAACTATGAATGAAAAGAAATTAATGAAGAAAATGATTTCATTCAATGAATTCACTGGTAAAAGAAATTGTAAAATAACACTTGAATTATGTCTGAAATTTCTAATTCGTGCAGGTTTGAGAGAGGATCAAAATTCAAGAATGTGCTTGCTATTTCATTCCGATGTACTTGTACTAGAAATGTATTCACTACAAAAATATATTTTACATGTACTTTTATGTAAATGTGCATCAACGTATTCACACCTCAATTCATGCAATTCTCTGTATTAGAGTATTGTATATCTTTAGAAATGTTTATCCTGGTAAATACTCCTGTACAAAATAATTTATATACTGTTAATTTATATACTATTTATATACTAAATAATTTATATAATGTATACTAATACATATGTGGGCCATGAAGAACACAGATCTTAAAATTTTAAATGTCGCAAATAACACAACAGAATTTCTTATATAAAAATTCATAGAATGCATCAAACAAGCAAGTATTCATATTCCCAGCCATAAGCTATGTATTAATAATATTTGCTACTATTCTTAACCAGTGCTCAATGACTAAAACAACTCACGTTGTTTCTAGTCCTACGTTCTCCAATTCAACAAATAATAAACATACATAAAAACTAACATTTTTCCCTCCTCTGGTAATAAAGAGTTGCTGAAAAAAAAAAGAAATTTACCAAGCACAGAAAATTAACCTTTTAGAGCAAACATTAATTCAAATTAGACAAATCGCACACACGTAAAACCTAGTATCTTTCTTTTTTGGTGTTTGAGAGTTGCTGAAATAGAGAAGTTTCGCACGCGGAGAAAATCAACGTTTTAGTATTCCCGTCGTCGAAAAGAGCGAGGAACTTTAATGACGTGGATTTGGTATTCTTCGAGCGCGTGCTTTGTGTTAACGATCACGTTATGTGTTAACGATGCCGCTCGCGACCTCTCGTCACGAATACCGTGACTTCTGCGGTATCGCGCTTTGTTGGGCTTTGCGTTCTTTGACGGCGAAAAAATGTACCAGGGACTTCTTGACGTACCGCGATTTAAATTCCTCGTTTCTTCGCGTTTGTCCGCGCAGAATGCTTCTAATTGTTCGCGAATCACCGAGAGGAATTATGGAATTCGCGATATTTCAACGCGCTTTCTGGGAAACCATGTGGCGCGTACAAACGCCGCTCGAAAGTTTCGAGCACTCGTCGATTTTGTTGAAACGAAGGCGCTTTACGAATAAGCTGTGGATGTTTATGCAAAATCGTAAATGAAATGGAATTTAAATTATAGTACTCCTTGTCTCCTAAACAATATGACATGTATTTTATTGTTGATAAATTTTATCGGCTTTTGTAATTGGGCAGATACTTGTATATTTGTCGATGTTTCTAGTTACCATAAATGGTATTATTAGATATGTATGAATAAAATTTATAAATAAAATATATCATAACATAAAGGGTGTCCCAAAAGTCGGGGAGGAGCCGGAAATGGGGGGTAGCTGAGACGATTCTG
>NW_026534825.1:0-6896 GCF_026225885.1 Hylaeus anthracinus
ATTGAAAGTAAAGTTCATGTTATAATATTTGCAGAATAAAATAAATTTCTACATAGGTTCAATTTTTGTAGCCACGTCCGTGAAGATTTTATTTTGCATAAAGATCCGCAGTCTACTAATTATACTATTAGGGTGAACCAAAAGTTCGATAAAAATAATTTTAAACTTAATGAGTTATTCGAACGAGGCACGATATTGTTATATTGAAAATGACGCAACATTCGAATAACTAAATAACAAAATATTCATGACCTCAAGAGATACATATTTTAAGAATTTATGTCAAATTTGTCATAAACTCCGTGTTAATAACATTACGAGACCATATTTTGTTCGTTTATATGCTCAATGGAACACACTAAAAGTTTGAAAACAATTCATCGCATAGTATTTTTTATAAATATTTTTTAAATATGCCAGTTTCAAAAGTGCTTTTACTGTAATCTGTCTACTGAATACTCGAATCATTTGATTGTTTGTTAACTTTCTACAAACAATTTATGCACTTTAACGCACCAGAAATACAGCACAAACAATTAGCAGCATTCAAGAACCATTTTCGGTAAGATTTTGATTGTTATTAAATAATTATCAACAACTCTTGTCTGAGAACACGTTCAATTCGATTGTTTGTTAACTATGTTAACTATGTGCAGGTAATTTATGCACTTTAACGCATCAGAAATAAAGTACAAACCATTAGCAGCATTAAAGGACGATTTTTGATACGATTTTGATTGTTATTAAATAATTAGAAACATTTTTCGAAAGCGTTCCGCAGTTAGAAGAGGTAAGAGATAGTGAAAGGAACGTGTAAGACAAGGATAGGGTGAGTGCTAGAAAGAGAAACGTGCGACAAGGATAGCTGCCGGAGGCGACCGGTTTCCGACTCGCCATCTAGCGGACAAACATCCGAAGCTCGAATGCATGGGTAAGAGAGAGAACGGAATATGTAAGACAAGGATAGAGTAGTGTGCGTGTGTGAGAGAGAGGTACGCGCGACAAGGTTAGCTGCTATCCGCGCGACGCGCCATCTAGCGGACAAACCCTGAAACTGAACACCGCGTCTATCCTTGTCTTACATATTTCTTTCTCCCTCTCGCACGCCCCTACTCGAGCTTCAGGATTCGTCCGCTAGATGGCGCGTCGCGTGGATAGCATCTATCCTTGTCGCACATATCTCTCTCTCTCTCACGCACACCACTCTCTCCTTGTCTTACATATTCCTTTCTCTCTCGTACCCATGCACTCGAGCTTCGGATGTTTGTCCGCTAGATGGCGAGTCGGAAACCGGTCGCCTCCGGCAGCTATCCTTGTCGCACGTTTCTCTTTCTAGCACTCACTCTATCCTTGTCTTACACGTTCCTTTCACTACCTCTTACCTTTTCTAACTGCGGAACGCTTTCGAAAAATATTTATAATTTTGTAATAACAATCAAAATCGTATCAAAAATCGTCCTTGACTGCTGCTAATGATTTGTACTTTATTTCTGATGCGTTAAAGTGCACAAAATTCCCTCCACATAGTTAACAAACAATCGAATTGAACGTGTTCAGTGACAAGAATTGTTGACAATTATTTAATAACAATGAAAATCGTATCAAAAGTGGTCCTCGAATATTGCTACGAATTCATACTATATTTCTAAAGTATCAATGATCACATCAAAATATTTGGCAGAGCTCCTATCTTAAAATAATTGAAAATGAACAAAGTCACAAGGCAATTTTAAAAATTTCAATTTTTTAACGACTTCCTGGCTTCTCAAATAGCTTACGAATTTTCCCAAACCCATGGAAAACTTCTGTTTTATACCTTCCACTAAAAACGTCTACGTGATGTTAAAATATCGAAACATCAGAAGATAACATTAAATAAAGGCGCGAAAACGTAAATCTAAAAGTTCTGTGAATTTTCCCTAATAACATTTTATCGTTATCAATACAAGAAGAACCATTTCTTTCATTCGATTCAATTAAATATAATCTTCTTTCTCTTGTCTAATAACGAGTATCGAATTTTTTATGAAAAAGTGCAAAGTCCCTGCAGATCAATTTTTTTCCAGGAATAAAATCAGTTAGAAGCAAGAATAGTATGCTTGGATTAGTGTGGAAAATTAACGAGAAAGGCGCCGAAAGGGAAGCGTAATGTTCGTGCAGAACCAACGTCGTATAATCGGAGAACCTTGTCTGATCAAGTGCATTAGTACTTAATTATCCAACGTTATCTGCCAAGCTTACACGCCATTATCGCGATCAGATCTCTTAACTTCTTCTTTGTCTAGAGGCAATATCGAGCCACCTGCGAGGCTCTTAAGCAGCAAAACAATTTTAGCCAATATAAATACAAAAGTTCCTTCGAAAACAGCTGCTGATTAATCGTACTCGAATAGAACTTGGCACGATGAGTGTAATTATCTAGAAGAAGCGAACACCGGTGAGTGTTATTTGATTTCTTGGAAGGCGGAGGAAGAAGTCGAGTTACGTAAGGACACTTCTGCACAGGACGAAGTAATTTTCATACTATTGGTCCGGTGTAACGTGTAAACATTGCTCTTGACATTGTACGATGTGAATTGTTGTCATAACTTTGCGACAACTTGAAGAATTTATTTTATTCTGATTTTGTTTAAGGTTGATTTTAATTTTATATTGCAATGGTAGCTCTTGATTATCGAAATCTGTTTAACATATTTCAATGTGATTTCATTTCATTTTAATTTAAATTATAATTGGAGTGGAAGGTTAATTGTAAAGGAATATTTACGAAATGTATAGTCTTGATAATTTATTTATTTATTTACTTTATGTCTGTATTTTACCAGTCATCCGTATCATAAAAGATATTCAGTTGCAATTGAAACCGATCGTTTGCAAGTTTTTGTTCTTGTTTAGAGTGAAGTGAAATACAAAAAAGATTCCCTTGGAAAGAATTGCTTTCAGTATCCCGCATTAAAAATTATAGAACAAGGTTATTGTTCATAGAAACTGATAGGTCATCGTGGAAAAAAGAATGATCAATCTGTAATCTTAACATCAAATGCATGAAAGTCTACATTCGAGAAACTAAAATAATATTTTATATTTCTAAGCAAATATTACCTTTCCAATCTAAGAAGTAATATTAAATAAATAAAAATAAACAATAATATAAATTAACGAGTGAGTATCGATCTGAAAATTGTATGGAAATTAATGTTTGATAAACTCTGAAATATCGTCTACGTTCCAAGAAATGTTATCTTCGAAAATTAAGAAACAGTATTCCGTTGTCCACTAAAGTCTCGTTTCACAATATTGGATCGAAATGACATAATCGACGCGCAATCTCGACGTACGATTTTGCACCTAAAATCGTTCGAAAGCGTTAGATAAATAGATACAAAATTATCAGTTCGCACCGAGTGCATGCTGGATGAT
Organism: Hylaeus anthracinus; assembly: GCF_026225885.1. NCBI lineage: Eukaryota > Metazoa > Arthropoda > Insecta > Hymenoptera > Colletidae > Hylaeus > Hylaeus anthracinus. The sequence goes on from NW_026534825.1 coordinate 3,421, forward strand.
TGGGCTAGCATTAATCACTCGGTACGCACATACACGATTCTAATCGCGGGATCGTGAGTTCTTTCATTTTTCTATTATCTCGACGATCGCTATCAACCACACCTGTGCGATGACCGAAATGTAACGGTGCCTATTTCGAATCAATAATCGACACGTGCTGATAAATCATATCGAAACTTACTCGGGTGCGGGCGCACCTAAACGTCCTTTCGATATCAGTTTTCCAGATAATAAAAATATCATTTAGTTAGAATCTTCTTCAAATTCATCTTGGCCAGGATTGCTTATAACGAGCAACATTGACGTTTAAAATAGAATTAGAACAATATTATTTCGTTTAGTAACAGTCATGTTTTACAATTTGCATTTTTTACCACTTCTTTTTTTGCAATATCTTCTTATGTATTTTAAATCGAAGTTCTATTAACTTGTGGTTATTGTCCAAGATTGGCAATAAATAAGCAGGTAGCAGTAACTACTATACTCTTTTTAGAATTCTGATATTCTCTTGTGTATTATGAATGTTTTATTAATCAAATAAAACAATGCTTTTCGCATTACTGTTTCAATATACAGTATGTAGTAGGTAACAGAAAGAAAGAAATAGTGGTTTACTTTATTAGTGAATTAGAACATTACTAGTATCGTTTAGCAACAGTCATGTTTTACAATTTGCATTTATCACCATTTTTCTTTTTTACGATATTTCTTATGTATTTTACATTGAAGTTCTATTAATTTGTGGTTATTGTCCAAGATTGACAATAAATAAGTAGGTAGCAGTAACTACTATACTCTTTTTACAATTCTGATATTCTCTCATGTATTTTACATGAATGGTCTATTAATCTGTGGTTGTTATCTAAGACTGGTAACAAATAAACAGTTATTTTCACATTACTGTTTCAATATACAGTATCTAGTAGGTAACAGAAAGAAAGAAATAGTGGTTTACGCTACAAACAATTGACAATAAGTAAGTATATTGGAAGAATTTCTACAATAAAAATATACAAACAACATATACAGAACATGCCATTAATAAATACAAAGTCTCCTATCGAAATAAATAGAATTATTCTACAAGTTACTTGCACCTCTTTTTACAATTCTGATAACTTTTCGTGTATTTTACATTGAAGTTCTACTAATTTAATAATAATAATTCTAATTCAATAATTTAATAATTTCTCTATAAATTAATTACACTCCTATTTACAATTTATATACATACTTTCGTTCGTTTACACAATAAAGACGTGATCTTTACGTATCCTTAATTTCTTCATCAACGTTGCACAAGAAAAATACTTCTTTGCATCACTGAATAATACATCAATAACACGTGATCGACTATGCTTACGTTGTTACCATATAGTCAACGAAAAAAAGAACGAAGTAAAGGCGAATGAAAGGAAACGAACGATTCGATACAAATAAATCCAATAACGCGAAACAGTGTACAGTGGTGCTGCGTGTACTGGTTAACTATAATTAGAAAATATTGAAAGGATTTGCGCGATCCTTGGAAAGGATAAAGACGTTCACGACACACATACACGCGCTGCGGGATAACTTGTTCCAGAGATAGGATCAATGGGATCGTTCTTTACGGTTGATATACTAACTAGTTAGATCTCGTTACTAGCTAGATGAGTGCGACAGTACTTGCACGAATTTAGACTTTGGAATAGAAAGCGAACGACACCTTCGGAAAATAACTGCTGGGGGGATGTTATCAGTCCAAGCAACTTTGTCACGCATATAGTGATTTGTTCTAGCTATCGTATAGAGAAAACGGTTGCCTGCTTCGGTAAAAAAAAAAAAAAGAAACGTTGTTATTTGCATCGTTAGACTGAAAGTTAATTAAAGAAGTACATTTGTATGTAGAGGTAGAAATTATTATAGTAAATATGCATTCTAAATATAGGTAATAAATACAAATTCTTTTCACAATTTTATTTACAAATTTACAAATGTGAAACATGATGCATACATGGTAAACGTAACGAAAAGGTGGAGGCACTTGTCCAAATCAAAATATTGATGTTATTATATTTATTAGTAAAATAGATTTTACGTACGTATATAGTATGTATATTTGTTGTGTGTGTTTTAATTATATTGTAGTACGCGATGAATGTATCAAATCCGTAGTCTATTAGTTATAAATATTATATATAAATATTGACAAACACAATTCTTACGCAATTTATTATAATATGTAATATAAATATCTGATATGCAATTTGTCATTTCTAAAAGTACGTAAGATTAAATAAAGTAATATAAATAATTACTAGATTATGGGTAGGCACATGTATTATCACTGATTTAGTATTTTGCACTAAACATTCCTTTCATATTATATAATTTATTTCTTTAATTCCCACGACAAAATAAAATCCAATCTACAAATTATTCACTCAACATTTTTTCTCCTCACTTCAAATCGTAATTTTTGACTCTAGCCTCATTAACCTACAGTGGTTCACTGGAGTCATTTCGAAAACAATGACCTCTATTTCACAAATTTTATGATTCCATAAAACCGCGACCTCTCGCCCCACCCATTCCCTCAAACATTCGTAGAGGCTTATTATAAAGCACGATTAAGATATCATGTCCACCCAGTATGCAAATGAAACCTCGCAGTCTCGCAAATCTCGCAAGCGCACTCTTATCACGCTTGTTAAACACGTGACGATTCCGTTTGCGTCGTAAATTTCGTTGCTCGTGGAGCCGTGTTGGACAGGCCACGAAAAATTAACGAACCATGGCGACAGGTCAGCATAATTTTAAGGATGTTTCGATGCCGGCCAGATGCCATTTCACATCCGGAGATTTAACGGCTGGGTCAAGTGCTGAATTGAGCCTTGACGTAGACCATGCACCCTCCGTGGGTGGGTGCCAAATGGTGGCTGCAGGCTTCGAGTCATGTGCAATCGGGTGTCGGGTGACCCTGTTTTTAAAAGACAGAGGTGAGCTAATTTCTCATTTACGCGGATAGAAATTTCCTATGAGGAATGAAAGATGAATGAAATAATTCTTTGTTTTCGTTACTACAGTAAAAATTAAATTTTCAATTATAATAGCTTCATTTGCAAATAATTGTACGTGTTGTTACTGATACAGTAGAAAATAAAGTTCTCATTGGATAAATAAGAGGGTGGCTTCGAACTGTTCGTTAGAAAGAATTTGTTCGTTGTTCATTATTCGAATTAAATATTGTCAGTCTGTCCATAAACTTTATACTATAAAGTAAAAGTATGAAAGGATGGTGATTGACTCGAAGTAATAATGCTAGTAAAGGATGGAGACATTAGACATTATTTCTAAACTAAATGAATTAGAACTAAATGAATTAGAACTAAATGAAAAGAAAAACGATAAACGTTGTACTATAAAGTAAAAGTATGAAAGGATGGAAAACGACTCGAAATAATAATGCTAGTAAAGAATAGAGACATTAGATA
>NW_026534826.1:0-9141 GCF_026225885.1 Hylaeus anthracinus
GAAAGAATGGCAAACGACTCGAAATAATAATGCTAGTAAAGAATAGACACATTAGACATTATTTCTAAACTAAATGAAAAGAAAGACTAGCAAATGTAAAAAAAATAATAAAAAGTTCCAAAAGCAGTTCCAAAAAAAATTCGACGTGGAGATACTAGAAAAATATACTACAAAAGTTTTTAAAACAGAATGGGATAGAATTTGGAAATTTATGAAAACAACAAATATACCCAAAATCTTAGATAACTTTAGCCTTCAAACACAAGATAATCTTATCAAAAAAGAACAGGAGACATTAACGAGACTAGACCACACAAAGTCTAGCCCATCATTCCCATAATTACCTCATGGAGAAAACAGATCCATCCACTTGTGAAACATGAGAAACCTAACTCCTGGTCGAACATATAATTGAATTCCAGAAACGTGGAAAACAGGGATTCTCGAGCTAAATGCAAGGAATTACTTAAAATGCAACAAAAGATATAAGTTTGAATCGATAAGAATTTCTTAACAATTGGAAATCACTAAATAGACTAACAAAAACGAGACAAGTCTAAAAAGAGTCTATAAAGAATATAATATTATCTGTCGAAACTAAATATTTTATATTCAAATTGAATATTATGTACACAAAACAAATATAAATATTATTCTTTCAAAACAAGCTTCAGTATTTTTTCTATACAGCTTATAAAACAAACAGTGTTTATTTATAATATTCTTCAGAAAGTATATAATATTATATGTTAAAACACAATACTGTGTATTTAAATTGAATATTATGTACACAAAACAAATATAAATATTATACTTACAAGCATGAGTATTTTTCCTATACAGCTTGTAAAACCAAAACAAACAGTGATTATTTAAAATATTGTTCAGAAAATAGAATAAAACAGAAAATAGTTAAAATAGAAAACAAACCTCTGAGGAGAAAATATGTCTCATAAAATATAATTGATTACTATCCAAGCAAGTGCGTAAGTCGGTAGTACTATAGAAAACATTAAACGTTATTACTATCTCTCGCGGCCGTTCAACTTCGTCATCAACATCGTCCAGGAAAATAATTTCCTCGAATACCTGAACGACATTTATACTACTTAATTATAACTGTCAACGAAAAAGAAAAAGAGTATCAAAAATTGAACGGAAGCGTATGATTTAATTTGAGGAACGGTTCGTTGAAACGCGCCATTCTACATACATTAATCACAACGTGAAATTATCGCGTGTAGACGTGCAGATAAAACGTACGGGTTGCAACATTCTGCTGGTAATTTGCTTCACTTACATTCAACACTAGACTTCCGTTGGCATCGTTCCACTGCTGAGTCTTTCCTATCGCGACTGGAAAGAAATACGACCACTTCCTTCCTATGCATCTGAAAACGTACGGGCGCCAACGAAGCAAAAATATAAATCTCCCAACGCGAACGAATGTTAGAGTGAAAAATTCATTAAGCAGACCTTTGATTTCACGAATTAAAATATTTATTTTAGGAGGCTGCTAAAGTCTGCGAGAAATGAGATTATTTAATTGAATGGTTGGGTAAATGTTTATTGGAGTGTTATTCAATGTATATGGTGGTTGAAAGATAAAGTATTTGATATTTACACTGTGCATTTTTGTTGTATTCTATTTTTTCATTCAGGTTTCGAATCACTTCTGATTATGCAGAATTATTTGTATATTTATATTCGCTAGGGAGTATTATAATGCATTCAATCGAAAAAAGAAGTAATGTTTCTCATCATTTAGTAATTTTGTACTTTTAAGTCATTCTAGGAATGTTAAAGTATCTGTGACTTTTTTGGTCTTCTTCTGATTGCTTGGTAAAGGAAACAAACGTTTCTATGGGAATAAATTGGGAGAAAGAAGGGATAATTTCTTCACTTTTATTCATTTTTTATTGATACTTCGACTGTATCAATTATACTAGTTCTTTACAGAATACAATTAATTTCAATAAATAATTAAGACACAAATAGGTATTATATATGAGAAAATTTTTGAACAAACACTATTTGTTTTGGCCTTACGAACCATATACGAAAAATACTCATACTGCTTTTGTAGTAAAAATAGGTAAAAACGAAGATAATTATGTAAATGTGATAAAAGAACATTAATTAAATAAGAAATAGAAGGAAGAGAAAATGTTAAGGAGACAAGAAGGAAGATAAAAGTAATTGCGAGAATAAGTGAGAATAAAGACGTAGTGAGAATCACATTATTACATTAATAATCTGTTAACCTGAATAAGAAGTTCAATATTCATAGATCAAACTGATTTTCTTGGCATTCCAAATATTAATTAAATCGTGATATTATCACTAAAACTATCAAGCCAGTGAATTTGACCCATGTGCTTTAAACTTCATTCTAAAATTACAGTGCAAACGTTGTAATTCTTCGAGCCAAACATCGTAATAGGCCACTGACTATAGCTCCATTTCCTTCCGGTTACAAAGACACACGTGCATCTACAATATACGCGTAGCAATGGCTAAGTAACAAACAAATTGTTCAAAAAATAAACGCCCCCGCCTTTCATTCACAACCACCTCGCAAATCAGAAGTCGAGATTGCTTCGGCAACGATACACGTTTCCAAAAGTTGCGACGAATAACGGATACAATAAATCCAAGGACGCGCGATTTGCATAACGACCTCAGATAAAGTCACGGTCGCGGTGGCGCAAATCTTATAAATATCATCCCGTAAAGGTCAGACGTCGAGGGAATCGAACACAATCGTGCAGCATTGCTCGACAATGCCTCGGACAATAGGCGTGAAGGTAGAAAGTGAAGGCATTCGTTTGGTCACAATCCGCGCCCTGAATCGTTATGCAGGGATAAACCGCTTACATCATAATCAGGGCCCCTCATTATGCCTCTCTATTACTCATTTCGCTTCTTGCTCTTGCGCCATGCATATTCATGAACGGCCTTTTATGGCTGGCATGAGAGCGTTTTGTTCTCCTTTTGATTTCAAGGTTCGAAAGAAAGACAATACGCGAGCTAAGGAGGATTCAGGTTTGACGGGGACCAAAAGCAGATTTAGACTTCCTAACGGCTCGTAATAATTACCAGGGACCGAGATTTATGAAGATAAATTATTTCGTGTCGTTCTACTGACGAAAGTTGCTTTGGAATTTTGTTCTAGTGTTCGTTCAGGGCTTTTACTTTTAAGTCATTGCAGGAATGATAAAGTATCCGTGACATTTTTGGTCTTCTTCTGGTCGCTTGGTAAAGGAAACAAACGTTTCTATGGGAATAAATTGGGAGAAAGAAGGGATAATTTCTTCACTTTTATTCATTTTCTATTGATACTTCGACTGTATCAATTATACTAGTTCTTTACAGGATACGATTAATTACTTCAATGCTACAATAAATTATTTCGAGTCGTTCTACTGACGAACGTTGCTTTGGAATTTTATTCTAGTGTTAGTTCAGGGCTTTTCCAAGGAATTTTGGAATTTTGGTGCTTGAGAACAAAATTTGTCAGGGTAGTGGTGGACATTTAAATAAAATTTTTTTAGGTTTTATTGGAACCATGTGTACTTTCATTCGGAATTTTTTTATTTTTTAGTTGTACTTGGACACCATTTTTTAATTTTTTAATTGTAATCACGTGTAGTTTCATTTTTTAATAGTAAATCTGTAAACTTTGTTATTCTAGTAGGCAGTTGTGAAGCTCCACTTAAAATATAATTTTATATTACATAGGATCATATTTCTTTAAATATTAAATTATTAATAATATTTGATCTATTACAAAATGTAGAAATATGGTCTTAGTGGAATTTATGTTCCTTTCCCGGTGGTTCGTTTTTTAAATATCGTAAACGTGGCAATGGAATTTTTTAAAAATTGTATTAATAATACTAATAATAATACTAATACTAATATAATATAATAATACTAATACTAATAATAATAATAAAAATTGTATTTAATAATATTTAATCTATTACAAAATATAAAAATGTGGTTCTACAATTAGTTGGAGTGGAATTTATGTTCTTTTCCTTGTTCATTTTTTAAATATTGTAAATGTACCACTGGAATTGTAGCTATTATTGCTACGCTTTATCTTGCAAAAAAAGAGAACACTCAAATTATTGCACGGAACACGTGTAGACCATTTCGATCGTGACGATGTACGATACTGTGACCATAAATAAATCAGTGATACATAACAGAGCAATAAAATGATCGTCTTATTCTTGCTTCGAATTTATAGTTATACACGAAATGAATTTTCTTTCGGTATATTCGATAAAATTAAGTGCGACGTAGCCTATTTTATCCGTGTGCAATAACTTTTGTAATGACCTGCGATAAATGAATCTTATGGTTCTGTTTAGAAACATAATTCTTGCAATTGAATTCATGTTGTAAACTACTCAGGACCGTAAAATTGAAAGTCACTGATGTCACATACATGTGACGTTAGGTTTTCCAAACCATTCATTTAAATTTGATACAATTGCGATATATTTTGCTATTATTTCCAATAAATTAACCTTCTGCAACTGAGTCCAAGATACAAAACTTACAAGTCACTTAGCCAACGAACATGATACATCTGATCATCAATATTACGTATACAGTCAGTGAAAGAAGTATCTGTACAGGAAGCAATTTAAAATAAAATTAATAAGAAAAGAGGTTAACATTAAAAATAATGATGTTTAATTTACGCAAATTCTACTCTGAAAATATGTAGGAATGTTGGTTAATTATTTCTTCCCCCTAAAATGTATTAATGAAATAAACATACGAAGATTTATTTTGAATTGGTTCCTGTACGAATACTTATTACACTGACTGTATGTAATGTTAGGTTTTCCAAAAGAATTTTACTCTAAATTATTCATTAAAAATTGATTCAATCAATTTTACTACGATCTACAAGAAATTAACTTTGTGGTTCCATTTAATAATATTCTTCTGTAACTGGGCCTAAATTGCAAGTCATTCAGTTAATACAAACATAAAATATCTAATCACCAATATCACACACATGTGACATTAGGTTTTCCAAAAAAACTTCACTCCAAATCAATCATTAAAATTATACAAATTTTATAAATCTGATTATGGTGCACAATAAGCGAACCACATGATTCTATTCAACAACATTCTTCTGAAAGTAGGTCCAAGGTACAAGTCACTCATCCAGCGCAAACACAAAACGTCAATGTCACACAAATGCGGCGTTAGGTTCTCACGAGAATCGACGAGTCGCACACACGCGACGCACAGCAGCGAACGTGCGAACGCGTTAACGAACATTAGTGTCCATTTGGATAAATTCTGACGCCTCTATCATAATCAATATTAACGAAGATCGGTGGCTCGAGTGGAATCCCAACGAAAGCAACGCGTCGCCATATAAGACCGTTGAATTTTTGCTCGTTAGATCGCCTTGGAGCGAAATCGTACTAGGCTAGAGCGTGGGATTATTGTTCGAGTACACGCACGTATATGGCCTCGTGGTTATTCTTAATACGACGTTGCATCTCGCGCTCGATAAAAACACCAAGTGTTCGCGCTAATAAACAATAATGACACGTTGAACCAGTTCATGCCAGCGAGCCGTGCACGGCAATTTGCATTTGCCGTAATTACGATTCAGCTGTGGCGCACTGTACCTAGGCGTATCGGCATCGATTTCTGACTTACGATCACGGAACCGCGTTTTCTGACGTTATTTCACCGCTATCGAGCGCTACATTTTCATGCAAACCGTAGATAAACCGTATAAACCGCGCCGTTGGAAAACCCATTTGTCCCATACCTTCTCGCGTTATCGATTGCGAAGTATTTCACGCCCACGACGAACTTCAAAGGCTAGGGAAACCTTCGTTAATGTGAACGTGTCACGAAAAATCGAAGTTTTAATAATGCGGACGTCAAGCTTGTAACATACGTGCATAGAATATCGTGTTCATAGGTGGAAGCTTCCATGTTCGCTCCAGATTTTATTTTTTTAGCATTTTTCAAGCTTAAAATATATTACGCTGTACGATCATTTTTGTGAACCCAGGCAAAACTGTTACCATCGTAAGTGAATTGTAATTAGTTTTAATTTAGAATGAGGTTCTTTGACTTCGAATGTGTTTCACATTGATCGTCACGTCATCCATATATGAGCGACAGTGTTTTTCGCTGAAGAACTGAAAAAATTAATTCGGAAAGTCAAGCATCAAAGACCCAATTTTAAATGAAATTCATGAATTTTTGTAAAATTACGAAAATAAATACCAGAATAAATATCTGATTATGTAGTCTCCAATAGCCTAAATAATATTGAATTCTAGCAGAAATTTTTACGAATACTTATCTGAGATATTTATCTATCAATCATTTTAAATATTGTGCTGTATATTCATTTTTTTGAATATAGGTAACATTGTTACCAAGGTAAGTGAATTTTTACTGATTTTAATTTTGAACGAAGTCTAAATAATATTTAATCCTAGCAGAAATTTTCAAGAATTTGAAGATTTATCCGGCATATTTATCTGTCAATCATTTAAAATATTATGCTGTACGTCCATTTTTGTGAAGTTAGGTAAAATTTTTACCAAGGTAAGTGAATTTTTACTGATTTTAATTTTGAACAAAATCTAAATAATATTTAATCAGAAATTTTCAAGAACTTGAAGATATATCTGGAATATTTATCTGCCAATCATTTAAAATATCGTATACGATCATTTTCATGAATCTAGGTAATATTGTTTCCAGCGCGAGTGAATTTTCACTGATTTATTTTTGAAGGAGATCCTTCGTCTTCCAATATGTATAAAGCAAACGAGAATACAATTTGATCTAACCCAATAAGAATATCTCCGATTCGCGCTATCATTTTCTTCGTCTGGCGCTTTCCGACGCAATGGCGCTCGTGCAATCAGGACGAAAGAAACGCGAGACCGAAAGTCAACAACAGCTTGTAATCGCGCGAATTAACGCGCGTGAGTGCCGACCGAACGCGACACGCGAGTGTCTATTCTTAAGAATCCCCATTGATATGCAAACTCAGCTACGGCGTGGCGCGCGCTAGATAAGCGTTATCAGCACGGCCTACCTAAGTACTAACAAGCGCGGTCTCCCGCGTGTTTGTGGCCATTTTAACAGCTTCGCGGACCCGTGACGATGATTATGTTAATTGTCGCGGTCGAGCCAAAGCAAAATCAGCATGCATTGTCCAAGGAAGCATAAGCTATTGGCACAAGGGAACTGAAAAATCGAATTGCCATAAAATATGTAAATAAATAAAGAAGTCTGCTTTGAAAATCTATTTCGAGGAAATTAATATGTAGAAGTTCTGGAAATTCCTTTTATGGAATGCTTATGTAGATTTTGAAAATTGAGGATTTTTTAAATGATATATTTCAGTGCTTGAAATGAAGAGGTCGCTTTTAAGAAGTCTTGATTTTGCAATCATTTATGACTTAAAGATGAAGATATTATAATCTTCTTAGAGATGATTATTTAAAAAATCTGTAACTTTAGAACTTAGGACAAAAGATGTAAGACGAAAATTATTATAGTAGGAAATTATTACTCTGAAACAATAAAGTTCTATTTTTTATAAGGAAAAGTGACCAATTTTAATTTTTCTCTAGGAAAATAATCTTACCAAAATAATCCAAGCAAACTAAATTATTAGAAATCTCTTTAAGAGATAATACATATAAGAAGAGAATGAACGAAATTTTCTAGTTTAGGTTATAAAATACGAGTGGTTGGTAGACGGTAGGTTCCATTTGACTTATTATTGGTACTGTTAGAAACCAAACTGACTAATACTTATGACTGCAGGAGTGGCGTTATTAATAGGCATTCATGTTACTAAGCCCTTGTGTAACTTTCTTGATATTTGACAAAATGTAGACCACGTGTATTGCATATTATATCGTGTGGATGTACAAACAAATAGTGCTAGTCTAACAATGAATAGAAACATGAAGTACATACAATAATGTCCTTATCCCACTGAGGTTTGTTTTCTTTAAAAATTTACAATTTTTAAACGTCTGAAGTAGATTGGACTTAGGAATTATTGGAACTGGTACATTAATAAAAATCATATATATTAAACACACAATATAACGCAAGTGTTATCTAACTTTCATGTATATTTATGTACCTCAGAAAATACACAATACGTACATATCTATATTGTCTACAAGTATGCATGTATCTGAATAATATTCATCTATAACCAGAATAACCGTGTTCCCAAAATTCGCACAAAAGAAATTCTACACATTCCACAGCTCGCGTCGAATTACTGTAAACAACCGATTCCGCGTATTCGCGACATTCCAACACAAGAAGTTAGTTTTTCATTTTCCTTCTGAAACAAATATTCAGACTCCGCTCGTACGGTATTCACGAAAATGTAAACAACAATACAAGCCGACGTAGATTGCTCCAACTAGAGTTTCCTTCGAACGTAAAAAAAAAAGTCGCCATTTTCATTGTATTTATCTTATTGACGACGATTACGTTAATTAAGCGTCGTAATTTACGAGCCTATTGCGCTGCCAGGGATCGATGCGCTGCTCCCTAACGCCCTGGCTTCGATTGTTGTCGGTATCGATCACCGTCCGCTCGATTTATTGCGCGCGGGTGCGCGGCTACGCCGTGGAACGTCTGCGCGTCGCGGACGTAATTTTCACGGCGCTACTCCGCGAACAAAGGAGAACGGAAATAGGAAACATAATCCGCGGAGGTAATTACTGTAACGGCACTATCCGCGTCCGGCTGTGTCCTGTCGTTCCGCGGCGGCTACCACGGACGAGTTTGCGCCGCGCGCCGCCGCCGGTCCGTTCCTTTTTCGCGGACTGGAAATTCGACATGACAAAAGAATAAGAAGAAGAAGAAGAAACGAAGTCGACAGAGGAGAAAATCAGATGCGTCGAGAAAACGAGGGCATGCAAAATCAAGTGGTATCCCGACCGACTGTCGTTCCGGTACGTAAAGTAGCGAACGAAACGAGGCATCTGTTTCACTGGCGCGATGCACTTCTATTGGCGAAAGGTTGCGAAAGACGTATGTAATGGGCAGGAGGAAATAATTGTACTAGGAGATTGGTGGTAGCGTTTATCA
>NW_026534827.1:0-16313 GCF_026225885.1 Hylaeus anthracinus
TGAGAATACTAATGAACATACATATACACACATATACACATCTACGAGTACAGAATTTTGTATCCAATTTTTGTTGCATTTTCTTATCAAACCTGGGTCTACTGTAAACAACAGTGGAACGAACAATTTTTAAAACGACGAAAAATCCTTCGAGGTCGAGTTCGCTATCGTAAAAGACAACGACATGTGTAAATAAATTTTAGAAAAATTCCGAAATGTCACTTGAAAAAGCGAGCTTGTCCCTGATGGAAGGTGACTCGTAACAAGTTAGGGTCGGCTGAGTCGAGCCTGGAAAACAAACGTGATTCGTATCGACATTACACTTCAACGACGATTCTATATACGACCGTGTCGGATTTATCTCATTGGATATGCGCGTGACGTCAGGGATGCGTCACGCTCGCATACAACTAAACAAGTGAAAACTGTCCCCCATCGTGGAGGACGTTTTTCTGGTCTCGCGTCGCCATATACAGCGAGTCCGACGCGACCATCGTCATACAGCCTTTCTTAGAATAAAACTAACTCTAAACGAGCACAGATAATGGATGTAGGAAAAAAAATGATGGGTACTAAAGGCAACAGGACTAGTCTTATACAAAATCCTATCCTTCTTCGATATCTGCACTTTGTATACGTTACATCGAATATCGACATTTTAGGTTAATCAATCGGATTTTATGAAGAAAAACAGTATCAAATATTGTATATACAATAATTTTCGTTTATGTTACTTAAAAAAAAAAAAAAAAAAAAAAAAAGATGTAGAAATTATTAGGTTGTCCTATCTTTTCGTCACTGACTGTACTTAATACTTAAATGAATTTGAATATCAAATTGAACAATGAATATTTCACGTTAAACCGTTCCAATAATATTCTTATATTACCTCCACTCTTTTTTTTTGCCTTCATCGTTACAATGCCACGGGTACTTTTGCGAGTCACCGGCAACTGGCGGGATTAAAAACGTCGAGCACAGCGACAGCGCACGCCACGAGGAGCAAATTGTCGTCGTAAATTGTTCCGAGCGCGATTGTTCTCAGGCGTTTAAATCACCGCGCGGGACGTCGCGAGTGATTTAAATGCCTGGCCACGGAACGAAAAGCGACGGATAAATAGAGCAATCGGATAGCAGGTGGACACTCGTGGGCGTGTGCGTACAGTGAGACGAACATGTGACCTCGACAAGGACGTCGCCATCTTGGGACAAGATAATAAGCGCGGGAAGTTCGTAAATAAATTTATCCGACGCTTGACTTCGATCATTTTATAGAAAACTTCTTTTTATTTCTGTACTAGTTTCTCTCATTATATTTATTTCTTCGCGTGAATACCTATATCTTTCATTGTATCGTCTCCGAAAAGGTTAATACTACGTGTATAAGATTTACGTCATCGATAAGTATTGACATCACTCGTAAGAGCTGGTATTTACGTTCATTTTTATTTTATTACTTCGCCATCGATAATTTATAGTTGTCCGATCGTTATGCGCGTCAATTAACGTCCACGCACACAGAGACGATTCAGATCGCTTCGATGCTCGCTATATGACAGACATTTACTATACCAAATGCTCCTTTAATTTTTTATTTCAATTTCAAACGAGATTCTGTTACGCCTGCTATATACGTCTGCTAGACTGTATCATTTTAGAAGTCTATCTTTTTTTTTTCAAGTGCTGATTAAAAAACTAATACTAGTTGATGATGAAAAAGAAGCTTTATGCGAGAAAAAATTGTTATCTCGGTTACAGACTTGGTTTAATCGAAAAATGGGATTTTCCATTCGATACGTATGGGAAAAATCTTTGAATTTTTAATAAATATATTTACAAGATAAGCAAAGATTCGTAATTTATTTTTTTCAATCACCACTTGAAGAAAGAACATTAGATTTATATATATATATGTTCAACCACTAACGGTCGATAAACTGAGGAACAAATTTTTCAAACAAGAAAGAAATCGTTCGGATAGTTGAAGAGCCGCAATTTCCGAAGATGACAAGTTCCTGCACCGCGGTCTTCAATCTCGTTGAATTACGCGCAACCGCAAATTAATCCAGATGACGAATTATTCTAATAGATAGTTTAGGGACAAAGTCGGAGACTCGTGGTTAGGAGCACGTGGAAAAGACGCGGTAAGCGTGTCTTTATAGACGATGCGCTGGGAAGATTCCCATCGTTTCTCGTGCACGGCGAATTACGTAAGGCGCTGACAATGCCAGTCTCGTAACATCCTCGCGGAAAAAGGCGGTTCGATAGAGTGGCCGAGCATTTTTCGCGCGTGGCGCACGCCGGCTCCCAAGTGGGCCAACCGACCAAATGTACGAGGATACTTGGATCGGAGATAGGGCAACGATGGATTTAGATTGCAACAAAGTTGTTCTTTAGATCCGATCGAACAGTTAAAGTTTACACTCTCGCTCAAAATGGGGCAACTAGTGATTAGGTTGCAAGCAATTTATTTTTCAAATTCGATTGAAAAGCCACAAAATTAATTCCTTAATTTAAATATAAATTTCAATTTTAATTCGAGAAGCAAACGACACGAAGTTACATTTTCCACTAAGAATTCGAATTTCAATCCGTTTCGAACACTAAGACCTGAGAAACCCACCCGATCGCGCGACTAGGGAATTCCTAACCTGTGATACCCTAGTACAAGGACTCGCTCATACCTTCCATTCAAACTTATACTTTTTAACGAAAATTTACTAGAGCATTCTTCAAACTAAACACTTCTGACAAGCCTATAACCCATCTACACCGGATACTCGCTTTCGTCACAAAAAAATTCCCTACAGATACGATGGCCATTTATGGAAATACTACAAGGACTCAGTTAAGATCACGTTATGCTCGTAAAAATCACATTGGTCGCTCGCTATTCTCGTTTAGATAAGAGTTTCGCTCGTCTCTGGCCCGGTCAGCCGCGAGAGTGAGAGCCCAGCGAGCGGGAAAGGAGAGAAAGAACCGTGTTTACATTCACCTGATTCTACGATGTGCCTCGGCGATCGTCGTTAAATCCAAGTGTAGCAACGGAGTGGTACGGGCGAACAGTGTCTTCGCGTGTAATTGTACGCGCACACGCGTTACCACGAGGTCAAGTGGATCGATTCGTCGCGGGACGTGATCGAATAACGCGAGAATCGAAGAACGGACCGCGGAACAAAGTTCCCGCGCATGCTGCCGCGGCTGGCGCTCACGATACTGTCCGTCCATCGAGCGCCGTCTGACGGATCCCCGGCCACGGGGCTCCTAGCAGGAAACGAAGATCGCCGGAGCAGCACGAAGCGCGCCCGAAGTTTCGCCGGTGATGAGATCGAGCTGGATTCAAACCGGGGACTGTTACTTTTCTCCGTGGATCGAACCGAGCTACGACTCTGACGAGTTTAATCCGGATTTTTTTTTTTATTATCCCCAGACAATCGTAATCCAAGCAAACCGAGAAATATATTATTTCATACGGAGACTCGCGACGATGCACTGCAATTAAAGATGTTAATCGTTAATTAGGATAATAAAGACTCTTCTCTATTTCTCTTAACCATTCTAACACCCTTTCATCTGGTCTCCCTTTTACCAGTAACCTAATTAATAACGCACACACGTGTATGAATAAGCCTTCGTCGAATGGGAGGTCTCCAAATTTTAAGGAAGCATTAATTTAGTTCTTGATTAATGCACATTTAGCCCGAGCGTCTTTAAATAAGTCATCGTGTACGATAAATATCCGGACAGAAGCGTCGAATACATTCTCAGAGCACTATTCTTAGCAGTCGTTAATATGCAAATGCAACGGTTCGAGTGAATACCTTATATCGCGTGCGCGCCAAGTGATTCATCCGTGGACATACATAATCGTAATATTGTGTCTTAATATCTGCTTTCGCGCGAACGTCGTCCGTCACCAAAAATGGGTGTCCCAAAAAAACAAACAAAAAGAACAGAAAATAAAACCGATGGGGAAATAAAGAACGGTATGTATACGAACGAAACGTACGAAGATCCCAACAGACTCTTTTTGGAAACATTTATGAGACTGCCTGTTATTTGATTGCAAATCTAGAATTAAAGAAAATTTGTTTTTGACAAACTTCTATCACGTAGAAGAATAATTAGGGCACAGGGAAAATGTTTAAACACGTGGCTTGTGTAATACGTATACTTTTTCGAGAAACGACTATTTTTCTCGAAAAATTAATGGATTCATTGTCATGGTTACCATCATCGTTATCGTCATCGTTATTTATATCATCATTGTCGTCATCGACACTATTATTGTAATTGTCGTTTATATCATTATCGTCTTCACCATTGTCATTTACCATAGTCATCTGTCATTCTCATCATTATCGTTATCGACGTATGCCAAAACATCGTATATAACCTGCATATTATATACAATAAAATATATTCAAGTATAGAATTTACTTTATTCCAACGCGAAAGATACTAACCTAAAAACACACTAAAAGAGACGTTTATAGTACCTTAGATATTACCAATACCTACTATTATCGGCAATTCTCTCGTATGGTTAACAAACATAAGAAAGTACGAATCTTTGAAAAGAATAAATTCAGATAATTCAACTTTGCCAGATGTTACTAGTGTTTATACGCATCGCCAGATGCTTGACCCTGTGCCTTCTGCAGCATTATAGGTTATATTTACTCGGACGACGCGAGCAGTGTTTGGATGTCGTCCGCGATTCGCAATGTGTGTAGGAAGTGCGAAAAAAAAATCGTATCTTATATTTTGAAACAGCCAGACTGCTCGCTTGAGTAACACTTTCATCATCGTCGAGCGTGTCGTTCTAATAGTTATCGTTAACGTTGGGAATCGTTATTCCGTGACTCAATAGCGCGTCGATGTGCTCTGTTTACACTGAACAGTGAGGCCATAACGGGCGGTATTGGCGCTGTTGCACAGTTCAAAAGTGCTTGCCGAAGGAATTTTGCATTTCTGTTACGTAAGACGCAACCGAGGGGAAAAAACGTGGCTAAGTTCACTGGGGCAGCTCGTTACGACTGTTCGACGTTCTGCGTATCGCGTAACGTAACTGGACGGCTAACGAAGACGTAGTTCATTGAACGGGACGCATCGGAGGTGCAGGTACTTGTGACACATTCTGAGAAATAAAGTCACAATTGGTCACAATTAAAAATTAACATGAACGAATATGGAACGTGTCGATCAAAACAAAGTAACCTAACAACGGGGGTTGAAGGTTAATAAATAGTTTAAAGCTTGCAATAAATTATCGAAGAAAGAACATAATTGGTAAAAATGGTAAAAGTTACATGAATAATTGAGTTCTCTTTATTTTGTATCTTTGTAACTTTGTAACCTTGCAATTTTATCATTTTATCTTCTTTTATTTCTTCTTCTTTTAAATGAAACTTTTGGTACTTTCTTAAAGCCACCATAATAATAGAATTCGCACGAAAAAGTACAGAGATTCGGATAGAAACAACGAGCGAAAGTCACGACAGATTCGTTAGCATTCTCTCACCGCGTAATCTCATTATTCCCGGTTTTCCTTGGCGCTAATCTCGTTCTCAGTATAAAGACGGAGATCGTAGTATCCTTGAAGCGAAACACGCGTCGACGGTCCCCGTGTCGCGAGAATACCGAGCAATCGTGCCAATGTCAATAGCAGAAATTGCTGGTACGCCGGTGAAGCAACAACGCGCTAACTAACGCGGGCAATTAACCTAACCCAGACCTCGTCCCACGTGACACTGGTCACACACCCATTTTCTGGATTTCTAGAGTGTGTATCGAAACATGTGTGTATCTAAATAGTGTATCGAAACAAATAACGTTATCATTTATAAATCGAAAGACAATACTCGATACATTGCTGTTGTTTTTTCTAATAAAACGATTAACCTGAACAAACATTGATAACCTTGAAATTTTGAAAAATATGACCTTCGGATGCTTCCTGTGCAGATGGTAATGTTGCCGCTTCAAAACTAAAAAGTTTTTATCCGAACAATTTTTTCGTATCGTTCGAAGCAACGGAGATATTTCGGACGGACACCACAACTGAGACACCCTGTATGAAACATTTCGGCACGTAACTACAAAAAAATTCATCTCATCGATCTCAATTGTATTCTTCCGGGGGGATACACGCGTCGCAAGCGTCGCGTCGCTTAGTATGTAGGTGAGCAAGAAGACGAGCCACGGCAGGTGGTAGCTTACCCATATTCGTTTGGAAACGTGGCCATCGCCAAAAACGGTCGCGCAAAATCAACCACGGTATATGGCGAGATGAGTTTTACGCAGCGAGCGTAATTGCTCCCGTGAACTGGTTCAAAAGAGGCGCGCCTTTGCAGGTGCGGCCTAACGCGCCGCTAACTTTTTCCCAGAACGGGAATTCCTGATCTCTTCTCCGTCTAAAGAGTGTTATGATATCATCGCATAGGCGAGGCAATGCCAACAACCAGAAATTCTTGAACCTTACATCAACTCGAACTTCGGAGAAAAAATCAAATCAATTTATTAACAGTCACGTGTTTCCTACTTTGATAATTTATATGCAGTTTGATGATTAAATATAGATTTAATTTCCACATCTAACACATGACCAATTATTGTGAAAATATGACATTATTTAACAAAATTAAATACATCGTATTCAGAAATAATTTTATAGTCCTACATACATACATTACGACTACGGCAGGATCGAAGAGGTTAGAACCGTTAAAAGATCGCGATTGAAGTTTCGCGAATTAGTGAAAGTCGAGGATACTTTTGAGTAACCAATCCTCTCCTTGTAAAATGTTAATGCAATTATCTATGGATCAATAGAAATCGCGTGAAAGCGAATTTCGAATGTGCGAAGTTCCGCAGTGTCGTGAGCAAACTTGAACAAGCGTCATTTGTTTTCTATTATAGCAATATTCCAAAGAAAAGAGAAACATGTTAAACTGTCAGCAGAGAACGTGTCACACCTGTTCCTCAAATATTAATAATTACAACTTAGACAACAAAACAAAGTAGTTTTAGCATTTACAATTTTTATTCGCATCTTTCACGCAGTACACAATTTATATATTAAACACTGTATATTTTCGTTCTGTTTTATAGACACATTTTGGGTTCTGTTACTATTTGAGGAAATGTTTGATCTGTTGGTAAAGGCGTGCAGTACGTGGCGCCAACTGTCGGTAACGACGATTACTATTCATTAGCGCTATTTAGCGCTATTGCAGCTTATGATCTGGTGACAAAGCTAAAGTAACTATACTCTGGGAGGTTAAAAAGAGGGAAATGCAGTGGTATAAGAGTACGACCCAGACAGACTGGACAGAACACATTGAACATATACCTATCCGTATGTCTTTTTTCAAAGCATAGATACGCCATCTTCTCGACGGTACGTTAAGAGAAAAATAGTGTTAGAATGTAAGTGAGATAGACCAAACGGTCAGTGGATGTAGGAGAAAAGGTGGTGGCGAAAGGTAGGAGGGTGAACAAGAAATAGAGATAGAAGAAGTAGAAGATATAGAAGGGATAACAGAAATGCATAGGACCGTAGCTAGCAGCAAAACAGCAAAAACAACACTATCAGCAGCAGCGTACAGAGAGTTGGTCGAAATCGTGCACGGGTCATACGACATCAAACCTGACATTTTTCGAATAACTCTAGAGTATAGAAGTCTCTAGAGTAGAGAAAATTAATTATTCAACTTTGCTTTCATAGTTCCTGATCTCAACACCCAACATTCTATTTTTATCTAATTTCTAGATCAACAGTTATAATTTATCAAAGAAGTTAACACTTACTTTTCAAATAATGGTAAAATCAATAATTTTCAAATTTATTAAAAATCCTTTGAAACACCTAAATATCGTTAAAGGTTACAATGTGTCTAAATTTCGGCAAAATCCGAAATTTCACTTAAAAAATTGTCTTGCTTGACTTAGAATGTTTCGCTTACTTGAAATAACGATTCGTTCAAATTTGATACGTTGAAGATGAATTTATATTTATTTGAAGTAATATATATAATCATAATATATGAATTAGAAGACAGAAAAAGTATTAAAACATTCGTTGTTTACTGTATCATACAACAAAATTGCTCACAATCCTGAAGAGGTACACAGTTTCGTAATCGATATAGATGGAATAAAAATGAATGAAATGTTTGAATCGATATTATTAACCGATAATTATTTCTGATAATTACTTCTTATTTTCGTTCCAACAAAAATATTCCGAATTTTGATAGACGATGTCGAAATATTCGATATCGATATACGTACGTTTTACCTGCCGATGAAGACGCACGTCAAGTGGCGCCAACTGTTGAAAGAGAGAAAGTACTATTCGATAAAGAATTGTCATTAATTTACATAGCGGCGCTGCGGTCTGAATCCTAGCGACAAAACAAAAGTAACTAGACGGAAGGCGAGAGGGAGAGAGAAATAGCGTGGTGTAAGAGACAGGAGCCAGGCAGGAGAATACATCGACTGTTCGTATGTCCGTCTTCGAAGCATAGGTACGCCATGTTCTCGGTCGTTGCGTTAAGAGAGAAATAGTGTACGCGGAGTAAGCAAGACGGACCGAACGGCCAGTGGAGCAGGAGGAAGGGAGGCGGTGGAAAAGTGGGAGGGTGGAAAAGAAACAGAGACAGACGGGATGACAGAAATGCATAGCCGTGGCTAGCAGCAGCAGCAGCAGCAAGAACACCAGCAGCAGCGCATAGAGCCGAGATTCGCGTCGTGCACGCGTAAATTCGGGGCGTGTGCTAGGTTGGTCGGTCGGTTTCCCTAGCTCCGTGTCCGTGGGCTGCGAATCGAGGATGTACCGGTGGCAGTGCGGGATACGCGTCATCGTCCCGTGACGACGACATTAAGGATAGGTTGGTGCGAGGCTGCGAAACACGGTGTGGGCAGGTCGCGGCCATTTTTACCACACGATGCGGCAACCGTGCATGCCCGTTCGATCCGCCATTCCAAACAATCGGTGTACTCCGTGCCCTCGCAGGGTGCATCCAGCCACGGCAGCTCGTGGAGGCACCTTAGAGCGACGATAATACGCGCCAGTTCGCGCTCGTGGGGAGCGTAGTTTAATTATCTTTCAACGAGGGCGACGGGACAGCTCGCGGAAGCCGGTGGTGGCGGTGTCGAACGTCGTTCGAGGAAGAGGAGAAAGAAACGAAGAACGGGGGAAGGATGACGACGACGAAGGCGAGCCGAACGACAACGACGAAGATCACAGCGAAAAGGAAACGATTCGAACGACCGATATATTGGAGTACGAACGGAGCCCTGTGATTCGTGATTAAATCGGTCTCGGTGTGTTCAGATGGTAGTGCCCTGTTCTATCGGTGCCAGTGTCCCTCCGTTTCTCTGTCCGTGTCCGTGTGTCGCTCACTCTCCGTCTGTCCGCCCTGCGTGCGTGTTTCGCGTGCCTCTTCGCCACGCACCCGGACTCTCTCCTCTTCCTTCGGCAGCGCGATCGATGGTGACACCGTGCGACCGCCTGTGAACCGTCTTTTATCCGACGAAAGTTTCTCCGTCTGCCACGGAAAGAACACCGTTTCGGTTCCTTGGAAGGAACAAACAAAAAAAAAAGAAAAAAAAAAACGGAGTAATCGAGCCAGTGTTAGCATTCGCGCGTGTGTCCTGTCGGTAAACGTCTCGTGAGAGTGTGTATCCGAAGCCAGTGTGTGGTGTGTGCTCTCTTACTCGCGCTCTCCCCGCTCCCGTCCCCCACCCCCCATTTCGCCTTCCCTGTTCCCCCCTCTCTGTCTCTCTTATTCACTTATTCTCGTTTTCTCCGTCTTTCACCGTCGTTCCGTCGTCCTTTTTAGATGGGCAAAATTCTCATCTAGATAAAAGAATTTCGCGTAACGCGTAAAAGATACACACAGTTCCCATAATTATATAATATGTTGCACGTCGAACGAACGAAAGCACGGCCGGTTTAATCGTTTTATCGCGTAAAATCTCTGCACAGAGTTTTCATTCGAGTAGAAAAATTCTGCCCATCTCCGGACCTACCGTCTCCGTTCCACTCGAATCCCGAAAGCATCGAAGAGGACAGTGATAGAATGCTCGACGATACCACGGCACGACGATCGTCCCCGTCGAGTTCGACTGGCCGCGAGTCGTGGACGTGGAAGTGCTGAGGGCACCTCGATATCGCGAGGTGACAGACCGGGTGAGGGACTGCCTCGAAATGGAGATCGAGGCGAAACAACGCAACCAGAGGATCCGGAGACGAGAACGAGCCCAGCGTATGCTGGCGCAGAGGGAGAGCCTGGCCACCGCGAAGCAGCAGCACCACCAGCAACAGCAACAACAGCAGCAACAGACCAACAGGCAAAGGGCCAACGACGAGGAGGACAGCCACAGCGGAGAGGACGAGGAACCCGCGCCTGGTATCGGCCTCGGGCTCGCTAGGACCGGTCATCCTCGTGACAGCCATTCACGACCGCCCAGGCCACCGCGACCCCCGAGGCCTCGTAAGAAGTCTTCCCTCGCGGCTGCCAACCAGAAGGAGCCTCCCTTCGAGGAGGACATTATCGACGGCTTCGCCATACTCGCCTTCCGCACCTACGAGGAGCTCGAGGTGAGAAATCAAACGTTGTTCCTCCCGCGTTTATAACACCCCTTCTGCCCAACTCTCCTACGCTCCATGTTTTACACTCGGACAGTGATTCTTAACCTTTCAACCTCTGCGCTACGAATACACCCGACCAACGGTAATAATACACTCGTAATGATATTATCATCGGCACTCAAGCAGAGAAAACACCAGATATATGTATATTAGGTTGTCCCGAAAGTTTCTTTCGCGAGTTGCACTCGATTATTTCATGTGGTCGTGTTTCTATAAATAGACAATCTAATTTCATAGATATCCAATGTTGTAACAGTAATGGAGCAAAATGAATCGCGGACAATTCAGTAATGTAACATGAAATATTGTGCACGTATTACTTGTTAATAAAGCGAAAGAAACTTTTGGGACAATCTAAAATACCTGTGGTGGCTTACGCGAAATTTTCTCAACTTTGTTTAATTTTTATGTATATATGTTACGGAGTATAATTCTTAAAGTAGACAGAGGTTTCTTTTGCCAATGAATTAGCACTTTAACTGGTACGCCCAGATATACTGAACCGAGGGTAACAGTATTATTCTAGAGTGATTTCTTCAGTGATTGGGAATCTTTATTGACCCTGGATTACATGTGGTAAACAATAGTCTTTCTACAGAGTTCCTGGGTCAACGGCATTCTTAATACGCGACTACCATTCGAGTTATTTCTAAAAATGTTCGACTCGAAGCTTTTAGCGAGTTTTTTTTTTTTTTTAATTTATTTATTTATTTATTTATTTATTTATCAAGCTAAACCCCGATTATTAGCAATATGCTCATTCCAGAGCATATTAACAATTACATTGTAATTAAATAAAACAGTACACATTGCAGAATTAAACGAACTCGAACTTAGATACATTGCACTATCACACAAAACTAATTTAGCGAAAGTTAATTCGTTTCGATTGAAGACTCTTGTAGTAAGAACGTTAAAGTCGAAGTTTTTCGTAGGAAAGATGAAATGTTAAAGAAATAAAATAGCGATAGTATAAAAATGAATGTTGATCGAATGGTTTATCTTTCAATTACCACTTTACCGACCGGTAGCCTATTAATCGTCTCTTTTCCGTGGCAAACAATACTTTCTTATTTATTACCGAGATAGCACGATCCCATTGTATGCTTCCATTACTATGTGGATTACGAAATATTGTATTAATAAAATATAATGTAACACTAATGTTATGAAAATAAACAATATTATTGAATTTAAGTACATACATGTCCAAACGCTACCGGTCGGTAAAGTGTTACCAGTAACATATATAACGTACACTTAACTGCATTTATGTTGTATTCGAGCGATAAGTCGGTTGTGATATCGTCGTGAATCATTTTTACGAACAGTTAAAAAGGTAATACGGAAAAGGAAAGAATTATATGGATGAAATTTCATTCGATGCGAAGGAATACTGTGGACGTAACGAAGATTCAAGTAAAAATGTCTTATCTAGATAAAGATTTATACGAGTAACGCCGAAGCCCGGTTGCTCGCGTGCAGCGCTATGCGATTCCACGTAAGCCAGACCCCATCGGCTGACTGTCGTTCTTTTTTTCCCCCCCTTTCTATCGCTCGTGCCAACAGTTTTTATGCGCTCTCTCGCAAGAACCTGGCGAGCGTGTCAACGCCGTCGTGCGTTCACGTTCCTCGGCCCTCGAAGATTCTCTCATTTTTTAGACGATCGCCGGGAGATTTTTGTGTATAGAAAAGTGACGTTTCCGCGGGACGCCAGGAGCGATTTGTAGCTCGTTCGTTCGCGCGTTTCTCGGCTGGTTTTATGGCATCCATTCACCGCGATTTACACCATCCGCGACACCATTCCTTTCGACGTACCTCTCTGTAATCGAAACTGGAGAACGGGGGAAAATGTTTACGCGGATGCAAATTTTCAACGAGAAATAAAAGATGAACAAGTTTTTATTCGTCGCTCGTAGAAAACTTGATTTCCATTGCAAATAAATCAATACGCGTATAAGTCTAAACCTGATGGCCGTTACTTTATCTACACACGTATACCAAGTTCAGTCGCCGATACATTTTTCTTATCGTTATTATTCCGACAGATTATAAATATACTCGACAATTATTACGCGTTGAAATCAATTCCGTGTCTCTCTATTTAATAATTCATAACCTTTGTTTAAACAGGTACACTTGTCGTTTTGGTGCGTTCGTTACACGTAACCTCAGTCTTATTGTTAGTAGATCCGTTGCAACGGATCTTTGTGACCTTTACTGCCTCGTGAGATTATTTCGAAAGTCATTGTCGTGAAAGTCGTTTCTAATTGATAGTAGTCGCGGAGCAGGATTTATTTATTGTCTGTTATAAAGTCTCGTCTAGACGTGCAAATAATTTTTTATCTGGACGAATGTTTCGAATAGCCAATAAAAGACGAGCAGCTTTTAAATCGAAATCCTGTCGAGCGTCGAACGAACAGATGCTTGCATAAATAATTGTTGGATACGGAGGAAGTTAAATACAGTGTCAGTCAAAAAAAAAAAAAAAAAAAAAAAATTTAAATGTAAATAGTAAGAAATATAACGAAAAAAAGAAATAAAATAAAACTCGCCGCGGGATGTTTTTGTACGTGCGATATTTATCGCAATACCGTCGGATAGTCGAAGGATTTGTAAATTTCATTATCATA
Source organism: Hylaeus anthracinus (assembly GCF_026225885.1). Classification (NCBI taxonomy): domain Eukaryota; kingdom Metazoa; phylum Arthropoda; class Insecta; order Hymenoptera; family Colletidae; genus Hylaeus; species Hylaeus anthracinus. Next base: position 13,294 of record NW_026534827.1, read on the forward strand.
CTACGATGCGCTCGTTGCTCAGCGAGACAGAAATATTACTCGTAGGGAGTAATAAAAACCAATTAGAGTAAATTGCCAGCTCGTGCGATTAAAGGGTTCAGCGTTTAACTTCTGTTGCGTTGATTCGACGAGATTAATTTATTAACATTTTGACCCCGCGTTACGATGCTTGATTGCCGAGGGGAAGGGACGAGGGAGGAGGGTGGTCGGGCGGACGGGCGGAGGGGGGGGGGTGTGATTACATGCGAAAAACGGCGCATTGTAAAGTTTTAATAATAAAAAAAACTTGTAGTCCAACTACTGACGCGGATTATCGAAATAATAGAAGCGAGCATAGCCAGTTTGGAACGTAAACGATATATTAAAGCCGACGAGGATAACGCGTGTTTGGTAATTTTTTTTTTTTTTTTTTTTGTTTCGATGCTTTACGAACTTTTGTTGTTTTTAATTCGAGTTTCGAAACGATTATTTTTTTTGTTGTTGACGGTACGCGGAACGTTTCGCGAAGCCACTCGATAACGAGAAGCGCCCGGACTCGTCGACTAAACAGAAGTTAGCCGAAGTTCGCGGCTTCGGGTTGATAAGTCGCTTAGGAGTTCGAAGATAACGATATCGTAGAACTTTCGCAAGGCCGTGGCATTTTTGTGCACGGTATCGACATAAATTTGCATTGTAACGATACGAGACCTCGCGAAGGTAACGCGAGACCTCGCGTCGCGGTTCGATGCGGAAATTAAAGGAAAACGCCGGCTGGTACGATACAAGCATCCTTATTCGTAGAGGAAAAGTAGAAACATTAGGCGTAGCGATTAATTTCGTGCTATCAAATGCATTCGTTTGTAATCGTATTTCATCGGGAAACACCAGATCAAGGAGTTCGAGTATTAAATGTTTCTTAAGATATTTTTCTCTACGGTGAAAAATTCACGTAATGTTTATGTAACTTTGAGAATATCTTAGGTGTATTTTAAAGTACATTTGGTCATTCTTTCGTACAGAAATCTTTGAGATGTTACGTCCTTCTTTTTTTTTTCTTTTTTTTTTTTTAAATATAATATTATTTGTTTACAGTAGCCCACAGATTTTGCTTATCATCGTTCTTCTAACAGATTACGAGTACACTCGGCAATCGTTAGGTGTAGGAATTAATTCTCTGCCTTTATCTATAACTCTACTGTAAATAAAAGTATTTACTGGCAATTTTGTTGCGTTGGAGTACCACCCTTCCAGTAATAAACCACACAGATTGCTTCGATATTTAGTTTCATATGTACTCTCTTAGAATCCGTGACCGAAAAAACGCTAAAAGTTGTATAATTTTTTTTTTTTTTTTTTTTTTATATAAATAAATGGTAACTTCACCTTAGAAAGGCACAGAATTAATTCCTACGGCTAACGTTAAGTCATGGGAACTGTAAACAGATACTAATTTGATTGGAACAGTCGACGTTCCAATTATTACTTACTTTACTATTAGAAGTATCTGTTGTATAAGATCTATCGCTGTGTTAAATAAACGCACGGTTATTACAAAAATAACACGTACGCTACTTTACTACAAAAGATTACGTGGATAGAGAACAGCCTCGTTGTTTTTTACTTTGATGTTCTTTTTTTTTCGACTTTATCCTTCGATCTTCCATTCACGCTCGTCGTCAATCTTTCGTCGTCGCGTTTATTTCGTCTGTTGCCCGTCGTCAATTCGCGTGGTCGCTACACGTCCTTTACACGTCTCCCGTCAGCATTCAAAGGTGGGCAAACTTTTATTCGAATAATAGATAACGGAAGAAACCATCGTATAACGATTCATTTACAATGTTTGTTCGACCGAGCAGTCACAGTTTCACTTGCTCGCTCTAAAATATTTTATTTATTTCACAATACAGACTCGAACTTTTGTCCATTGTGTAACGAATACAAAGGTGTTTATTTATTACTCGTTATTCCAGATTTTTATCTGCATGAGAATACTGACCACCTTTGTTTACAATTATATTCACCGGTTAGTAAAAACAGTAATATTATTATTATTGTGTACCATTACGTAGATCTTGTGACATGAATCGATCGATTCTTCTTGCTTGACAACGCGAGACAAAAATTAAGTGAGACGATACGAATGTCAATACAAAAGAAAGAATAAGTAATAGGTAGACCGGGATCTTGAGATCAACGATTACCTGTTTTTCTTGTCTGAAACTTCGGCTGTGTCATTAATGTAAATCGATATCGCTAATGTCCAATGTATCAAATTACTTTCCTCGTCTGGTAATATCATAATAACGTAATGAATGTTTCACGACTCGACGATATAACGTTATACCTTACATATTTTATTATTCGATAACATTCCGGTTAATTAATTGTAAGAGTTTATCGGCTGCGAGTATCCGTTCGTTTTTTTTTTTTTTTTTGTTCATATTTTATTTACACTTTCGTTATCATCTATTTAAATTACTAAACGATGCTTTGCTTATTAATTCTTTACATTACCGTGGATGCCGTGATCGTCGAGTACGCAACATTTGCTGCGAATTTGACCGGGAAGGACTGTTTTAACAGACGTACGAATTCGTTTTGTCGTGTTTCTAAACCAACTATATTCTGTCGTGTCTGCTATTTTCTCAACGACAATTTTACCTAATACGCACGGTTCATCGGTTTAAAGTAACAAATAAATACTAAATTATTCGTATACTTAGAAAATTTTCAACAGGAATCTCCTCTCCTTAAAACTACTGCGTGATAATGCTGATACTACAAATAATAATATGAAAATAATTGCCCGTTAATGAACAAGATTATGTCAGCTGGCTTGGTATCGCTACCTGTACGGTAAAAACGATGATCCGACGTTCGCCACCGCGATAAATCATGATAAAGGGTGCTACGAGCGAAAGCTCTCGTTCCCTCGTAATCCACGAGTGCACGCCAACAATTTTTTGCCGGAATTTTTCCAGGCAGAGGATACATTTTTTTTTTTTTTTTTACGAAATCATCACACCCTCTGTTTACTATTT
>NW_026534828.1:0-16312 GCF_026225885.1 Hylaeus anthracinus
TGAGAATACTAATGAACATACATATACACACATATACACATCTACGAGTACAGAATTTTGTATCCAATTTTTGTTGCATTTTCTTATCAAACCTGGGTCTACTGTAAACAACAGTGGAACGAACAATTTTTAAAACGACGAAAAATCCTTCGAGGTCGAGTTCGCTATCGTAAAAGACAACGACATGTGTAAATAAATTTTAGAAAAATTCCGAAATGTCACTTGAAAAAGCGAGCTTGTCCCTGATGGAAGGTGACTCGTAACAAGTTAGGGTCGGCTGAGTCGAGCCTGGAAAACAAACGTGATTCGTATCGACATTACACTTCAACGACGATTCTATATACGACCGTGTCGGATTTATCTCATTGGATATGCGCGTGACGTCAGGGATGCGTCACGCTCGCATACAACTAAACAAGTGAAAACTGTCCCCCATCGTGGAGGACGTTTTTCTGGTCTCGCGTCGCCATATACAGCGAGTCCGACGCGACCATCGTCATACAGCCTTTCTTAGAATAAAACTAACTCTAAACGAGCACAGATAATGGATGTAGGAAAAAAAATGATGGGTACTAAAGGCAACAGGACTAGTCTTATACAAAATCCTATCCTTCTTCGATATCTGCACTTTGTATACGTTACATCGAATATCGACATTTTAGGTTAATCAATCGGATTTTATGAAGAAAAACAGTATCAAATATTGTATATACAATAATTTTCGTTTATGTTACTTAAAAAAAAAAAAAAAAAAAAAAAAAGATGTAGAAATTATTAGGTTGTCCTATCTTTTCGTCACTGACTGTACTTAATACTTAAATGAATTTGAATATCAAATTGAACAATGAATATTTCACGTTAAACCGTTCCAATAATATTCTTATATTACCTCCACTCTTTTTTTTTGCCTTCATCGTTACAATGCCACGGGTACTTTTGCGAGTCACCGGCAACTGGCGGGATTAAAAACGTCGAGCACAGCGACAGCGCACGCCACGAGGAGCAAATTGTCGTCGTAAATTGTTCCGAGCGCGATTGTTCTCAGGCGTTTAAATCACCGCGCGGGACGTCGCGAGTGATTTAAATGCCTGGCCACGGAACGAAAAGCGACGGATAAATAGAGCAATCGGATAGCAGGTGGACACTCGTGGGCGTGTGCGTACAGTGAGACGAACATGTGACCTCGACAAGGACGTCGCCATCTTGGGACAAGATAATAAGCGCGGGAAGTTCGTAAATAAATTTATCCGACGCTTGACTTCGATCATTTTATAGAAAACTTCTTTTTATTTCTGTACTAGTTTCTCTCATTATATTTATTTCTTCGCGTGAATACCTATATCTTTCATTGTATCGTCTCCGAAAAGGTTAATACTACGTGTATAAGATTTACGTCATCGATAAGTATTGACATCACTCGTAAGAGCTGGTATTTACGTTCATTTTTATTTTATTACTTCGCCATCGATAATTTATAGTTGTCCGATCGTTATGCGCGTCAATTAACGTCCACGCACACAGAGACGATTCAGATCGCTTCGATGCTCGCTATATGACAGACATTTACTATACCAAATGCTCCTTTAATTTTTTATTTCAATTTCAAACGAGATTCTGTTACGCCTGCTATATACGTCTGCTAGACTGTATCATTTTAGAAGTCTATCTTTTTTTTTTCAAGTGCTGATTAAAAAACTAATACTAGTTGATGATGAAAAAGAAGCTTTATGCGAGAAAAAATTGTTATCTCGGTTACAGACTTGGTTTAATCGAAAAATGGGATTTTCCATTCGATACGTATGGGAAAAATCTTTGAATTTTTAATAAATATATTTACAAGATAAGCAAAGATTCGTAATTTATTTTTTTCAATCACCACTTGAAGAAAGAACATTAGATTTATATATATATATGTTCAACCACTAACGGTCGATAAACTGAGGAACAAATTTTTCAAACAAGAAAGAAATCGTTCGGATAGTTGAAGAGCCGCAATTTCCGAAGATGACAAGTTCCTGCACCGCGGTCTTCAATCTCGTTGAATTACGCGCAACCGCAAATTAATCCAGATGACGAATTATTCTAATAGATAGTTTAGGGACAAAGTCGGAGACTCGTGGTTAGGAGCACGTGGAAAAGACGCGGTAAGCGTGTCTTTATAGACGATGCGCTGGGAAGATTCCCATCGTTTCTCGTGCACGGCGAATTACGTAAGGCGCTGACAATGCCAGTCTCGTAACATCCTCGCGGAAAAAGGCGGTTCGATAGAGTGGCCGAGCATTTTTCGCGCGTGGCGCACGCCGGCTCCCAAGTGGGCCAACCGACCAAATGTACGAGGATACTTGGATCGGAGATAGGGCAACGATGGATTTAGATTGCAACAAAGTTGTTCTTTAGATCCGATCGAACAGTTAAAGTTTACACTCTCGCTCAAAATGGGGCAACTAGTGATTAGGTTGCAAGCAATTTATTTTTCAAATTCGATTGAAAAGCCACAAAATTAATTCCTTAATTTAAATATAAATTTCAATTTTAATTCGAGAAGCAAACGACACGAAGTTACATTTTCCACTAAGAATTCGAATTTCAATCCGTTTCGAACACTAAGACCTGAGAAACCCACCCGATCGCGCGACTAGGGAATTCCTAACCTGTGATACCCTAGTACAAGGACTCGCTCATACCTTCCATTCAAACTTATACTTTTTAACGAAAATTTACTAGAGCATTCTTCAAACTAAACACTTCTGACAAGCCTATAACCCATCTACACCGGATACTCGCTTTCGTCACAAAAAAATTCCCTACAGATACGATGGCCATTTATGGAAATACTACAAGGACTCAGTTAAGATCACGTTATGCTCGTAAAAATCACATTGGTCGCTCGCTATTCTCGTTTAGATAAGAGTTTCGCTCGTCTCTGGCCCGGTCAGCCGCGAGAGTGAGAGCCCAGCGAGCGGGAAAGGAGAGAAAGAACCGTGTTTACATTCACCTGATTCTACGATGTGCCTCGGCGATCGTCGTTAAATCCAAGTGTAGCAACGGAGTGGTACGGGCGAACAGTGTCTTCGCGTGTAATTGTACGCGCACACGCGTTACCACGAGGTCAAGTGGATCGATTCGTCGCGGGACGTGATCGAATAACGCGAGAATCGAAGAACGGACCGCGGAACAAAGTTCCCGCGCATGCTGCCGCGGCTGGCGCTCACGATACTGTCCGTCCATCGAGCGCCGTCTGACGGATCCCCGGCCACGGGGCTCCTAGCAGGAAACGAAGATCGCCGGAGCAGCACGAAGCGCGCCCGAAGTTTCGCCGGTGATGAGATCGAGCTGGATTCAAACCGGGGACTGTTACTTTTCTCCGTGGATCGAACCGAGCTACGACTCTGACGAGTTTAATCCGGATTTTTTTTTTTATTATCCCCAGACAATCGTAATCCAAGCAAACCGAGAAATATATTATTTCATACGGAGACTCGCGACGATGCACTGCAATTAAAGATGTTAATCGTTAATTAGGATAATAAAGACTCTTCTCTATTTCTCTTAACCATTCTAACACCCTTTCATCTGGTCTCCCTTTTACCAGTAACCTAATTAATAACGCACACACGTGTATGAATAAGCCTTCGTCGAATGGGAGGTCTCCAAATTTTAAGGAAGCATTAATTTAGTTCTTGATTAATGCACATTTAGCCCGAGCGTCTTTAAATAAGTCATCGTGTACGATAAATATCCGGACAGAAGCGTCGAATACATTCTCAGAGCACTATTCTTAGCAGTCGTTAATATGCAAATGCAACGGTTCGAGTGAATACCTTATATCGCGTGCGCGCCAAGTGATTCATCCGTGGACATACATAATCGTAATATTGTGTCTTAATATCTGCTTTCGCGCGAACGTCGTCCGTCACCAAAAATGGGTGTCCCAAAAAAACAAACAAAAAGAACAGAAAATAAAACCGATGGGGAAATAAAGAACGGTATGTATACGAACGAAACGTACGAAGATCCCAACAGACTCTTTTTGGAAACATTTATGAGACTGCCTGTTATTTGATTGCAAATCTAGAATTAAAGAAAATTTGTTTTTGACAAACTTCTATCACGTAGAAGAATAATTAGGGCACAGGGAAAATGTTTAAACACGTGGCTTGTGTAATACGTATACTTTTTCGAGAAACGACTATTTTTCTCGAAAAATTAATGGATTCATTGTCATGGTTACCATCATCGTTATCGTCATCGTTATTTATATCATCATTGTCGTCATCGACACTATTATTGTAATTGTCGTTTATATCATTATCGTCTTCACCATTGTCATTTACCATAGTCATCTGTCATTCTCATCATTATCGTTATCGACGTATGCCAAAACATCGTATATAACCTGCATATTATATACAATAAAATATATTCAAGTATAGAATTTACTTTATTCCAACGCGAAAGATACTAACCTAAAAACACACTAAAAGAGACGTTTATAGTACCTTAGATATTACCAATACCTACTATTATCGGCAATTCTCTCGTATGGTTAACAAACATAAGAAAGTACGAATCTTTGAAAAGAATAAATTCAGATAATTCAACTTTGCCAGATGTTACTAGTGTTTATACGCATCGCCAGATGCTTGACCCTGTGCCTTCTGCAGCATTATAGGTTATATTTACTCGGACGACGCGAGCAGTGTTTGGATGTCGTCCGCGATTCGCAATGTGTGTAGGAAGTGCGAAAAAAAAATCGTATCTTATATTTTGAAACAGCCAGACTGCTCGCTTGAGTAACACTTTCATCATCGTCGAGCGTGTCGTTCTAATAGTTATCGTTAACGTTGGGAATCGTTATTCCGTGACTCAATAGCGCGTCGATGTGCTCTGTTTACACTGAACAGTGAGGCCATAACGGGCGGTATTGGCGCTGTTGCACAGTTCAAAAGTGCTTGCCGAAGGAATTTTGCATTTCTGTTACGTAAGACGCAACCGAGGGGAAAAAACGTGGCTAAGTTCACTGGGGCAGCTCGTTACGACTGTTCGACGTTCTGCGTATCGCGTAACGTAACTGGACGGCTAACGAAGACGTAGTTCATTGAACGGGACGCATCGGAGGTGCAGGTACTTGTGACACATTCTGAGAAATAAAGTCACAATTGGTCACAATTAAAAATTAACATGAACGAATATGGAACGTGTCGATCAAAACAAAGTAACCTAACAACGGGGGTTGAAGGTTAATAAATAGTTTAAAGCTTGCAATAAATTATCGAAGAAAGAACATAATTGGTAAAAATGGTAAAAGTTACATGAATAATTGAGTTCTCTTTATTTTGTATCTTTGTAACTTTGTAACCTTGCAATTTTATCATTTTATCTTCTTTTATTTCTTCTTCTTTTAAATGAAACTTTTGGTACTTTCTTAAAGCCACCATAATAATAGAATTCGCACGAAAAAGTACAGAGATTCGGATAGAAACAACGAGCGAAAGTCACGACAGATTCGTTAGCATTCTCTCACCGCGTAATCTCATTATTCCCGGTTTTCCTTGGCGCTAATCTCGTTCTCAGTATAAAGACGGAGATCGTAGTATCCTTGAAGCGAAACACGCGTCGACGGTCCCCGTGTCGCGAGAATACCGAGCAATCGTGCCAATGTCAATAGCAGAAATTGCTGGTACGCCGGTGAAGCAACAACGCGCTAACTAACGCGGGCAATTAACCTAACCCAGACCTCGTCCCACGTGACACTGGTCACACACCCATTTTCTGGATTTCTAGAGTGTGTATCGAAACATGTGTGTATCTAAATAGTGTATCGAAACAAATAACGTTATCATTTATAAATCGAAAGACAATACTCGATACATTGCTGTTGTTTTTTCTAATAAAACGATTAACCTGAACAAACATTGATAACCTTGAAATTTTGAAAAATATGACCTTCGGATGCTTCCTGTGCAGATGGTAATGTTGCCGCTTCAAAACTAAAAAGTTTTTATCCGAACAATTTTTTCGTATCGTTCGAAGCAACGGAGATATTTCGGACGGACACCACAACTGAGACACCCTGTATGAAACATTTCGGCACGTAACTACAAAAAAATTCATCTCATCGATCTCAATTGTATTCTTCCGGGGGGATACACGCGTCGCAAGCGTCGCGTCGCTTAGTATGTAGGTGAGCAAGAAGACGAGCCACGGCAGGTGGTAGCTTACCCATATTCGTTTGGAAACGTGGCCATCGCCAAAAACGGTCGCGCAAAATCAACCACGGTATATGGCGAGATGAGTTTTACGCAGCGAGCGTAATTGCTCCCGTGAACTGGTTCAAAAGAGGCGCGCCTTTGCAGGTGCGGCCTAACGCGCCGCTAACTTTTTCCCAGAACGGGAATTCCTGATCTCTTCTCCGTCTAAAGAGTGTTATGATATCATCGCATAGGCGAGGCAATGCCAACAACCAGAAATTCTTGAACCTTACATCAACTCGAACTTCGGAGAAAAAATCAAATCAATTTATTAACAGTCACGTGTTTCCTACTTTGATAATTTATATGCAGTTTGATGATTAAATATAGATTTAATTTCCACATCTAACACATGACCAATTATTGTGAAAATATGACATTATTTAACAAAATTAAATACATCGTATTCAGAAATAATTTTATAGTCCTACATACATACATTACGACTACGGCAGGATCGAAGAGGTTAGAACCGTTAAAAGATCGCGATTGAAGTTTCGCGAATTAGTGAAAGTCGAGGATACTTTTGAGTAACCAATCCTCTCCTTGTAAAATGTTAATGCAATTATCTATGGATCAATAGAAATCGCGTGAAAGCGAATTTCGAATGTGCGAAGTTCCGCAGTGTCGTGAGCAAACTTGAACAAGCGTCATTTGTTTTCTATTATAGCAATATTCCAAAGAAAAGAGAAACATGTTAAACTGTCAGCAGAGAACGTGTCACACCTGTTCCTCAAATATTAATAATTACAACTTAGACAACAAAACAAAGTAGTTTTAGCATTTACAATTTTTATTCGCATCTTTCACGCAGTACACAATTTATATATTAAACACTGTATATTTTCGTTCTGTTTTATAGACACATTTTGGGTTCTGTTACTATTTGAGGAAATGTTTGATCTGTTGGTAAAGGCGTGCAGTACGTGGCGCCAACTGTCGGTAACGACGATTACTATTCATTAGCGCTATTTAGCGCTATTGCAGCTTATGATCTGGTGACAAAGCTAAAGTAACTATACTCTGGGAGGTTAAAAAGAGGGAAATGCAGTGGTATAAGAGTACGACCCAGACAGACTGGACAGAACACATTGAACATATACCTATCCGTATGTCTTTTTTCAAAGCATAGATACGCCATCTTCTCGACGGTACGTTAAGAGAAAAATAGTGTTAGAATGTAAGTGAGATAGACCAAACGGTCAGTGGATGTAGGAGAAAAGGTGGTGGCGAAAGGTAGGAGGGTGAACAAGAAATAGAGATAGAAGAAGTAGAAGATATAGAAGGGATAACAGAAATGCATAGGACCGTAGCTAGCAGCAAAACAGCAAAAACAACACTATCAGCAGCAGCGTACAGAGAGTTGGTCGAAATCGTGCACGGGTCATACGACATCAAACCTGACATTTTTCGAATAACTCTAGAGTATAGAAGTCTCTAGAGTAGAGAAAATTAATTATTCAACTTTGCTTTCATAGTTCCTGATCTCAACACCCAACATTCTATTTTTATCTAATTTCTAGATCAACAGTTATAATTTATCAAAGAAGTTAACACTTACTTTTCAAATAATGGTAAAATCAATAATTTTCAAATTTATTAAAAATCCTTTGAAACACCTAAATATCGTTAAAGGTTACAATGTGTCTAAATTTCGGCAAAATCCGAAATTTCACTTAAAAAATTGTCTTGCTTGACTTAGAATGTTTCGCTTACTTGAAATAACGATTCGTTCAAATTTGATACGTTGAAGATGAATTTATATTTATTTGAAGTAATATATATAATCATAATATATGAATTAGAAGACAGAAAAAGTATTAAAACATTCGTTGTTTACTGTATCATACAACAAAATTGCTCACAATCCTGAAGAGGTACACAGTTTCGTAATCGATATAGATGGAATAAAAATGAATGAAATGTTTGAATCGATATTATTAACCGATAATTATTTCTGATAATTACTTCTTATTTTCGTTCCAACAAAAATATTCCGAATTTTGATAGACGATGTCGAAATATTCGATATCGATATACGTACGTTTTACCTGCCGATGAAGACGCACGTCAAGTGGCGCCAACTGTTGAAAGAGAGAAAGTACTATTCGATAAAGAATTGTCATTAATTTACATAGCGGCGCTGCGGTCTGAATCCTAGCGACAAAACAAAAGTAACTAGACGGAAGGCGAGAGGGAGAGAGAAATAGCGTGGTGTAAGAGACAGGAGCCAGGCAGGAGAATACATCGACTGTTCGTATGTCCGTCTTCGAAGCATAGGTACGCCATGTTCTCGGTCGTTGCGTTAAGAGAGAAATAGTGTACGCGGAGTAAGCAAGACGGACCGAACGGCCAGTGGAGCAGGAGGAAGGGAGGCGGTGGAAAAGTGGGAGGGTGGAAAAGAAACAGAGACAGACGGGATGACAGAAATGCATAGCCGTGGCTAGCAGCAGCAGCAGCAGCAAGAACACCAGCAGCAGCGCATAGAGCCGAGATTCGCGTCGTGCACGCGTAAATTCGGGGCGTGTGCTAGGTTGGTCGGTCGGTTTCCCTAGCTCCGTGTCCGTGGGCTGCGAATCGAGGATGTACCGGTGGCAGTGCGGGATACGCGTCATCGTCCCGTGACGACGACATTAAGGATAGGTTGGTGCGAGGCTGCGAAACACGGTGTGGGCAGGTCGCGGCCATTTTTACCACACGATGCGGCAACCGTGCATGCCCGTTCGATCCGCCATTCCAAACAATCGGTGTACTCCGTGCCCTCGCAGGGTGCATCCAGCCACGGCAGCTCGTGGAGGCACCTTAGAGCGACGATAATACGCGCCAGTTCGCGCTCGTGGGGAGCGTAGTTTAATTATCTTTCAACGAGGGCGACGGGACAGCTCGCGGAAGCCGGTGGTGGCGGTGTCGAACGTCGTTCGAGGAAGAGGAGAAAGAAACGAAGAACGGGGGAAGGATGACGACGACGAAGGCGAGCCGAACGACAACGACGAAGATCACAGCGAAAAGGAAACGATTCGAACGACCGATATATTGGAGTACGAACGGAGCCCTGTGATTCGTGATTAAATCGGTCTCGGTGTGTTCAGATGGTAGTGCCCTGTTCTATCGGTGCCAGTGTCCCTCCGTTTCTCTGTCCGTGTCCGTGTGTCGCTCACTCTCCGTCTGTCCGCCCTGCGTGCGTGTTTCGCGTGCCTCTTCGCCACGCACCCGGACTCTCTCCTCTTCCTTCGGCAGCGCGATCGATGGTGACACCGTGCGACCGCCTGTGAACCGTCTTTTATCCGACGAAAGTTTCTCCGTCTGCCACGGAAAGAACACCGTTTCGGTTCCTTGGAAGGAACAAACAAAAAAAAAAGAAAAAAAAAAACGGAGTAATCGAGCCAGTGTTAGCATTCGCGCGTGTGTCCTGTCGGTAAACGTCTCGTGAGAGTGTGTATCCGAAGCCAGTGTGTGGTGTGTGCTCTCTTACTCGCGCTCTCCCCGCTCCCGTCCCCCACCCCCCATTTCGCCTTCCCTGTTCCCCCCTCTCTGTCTCTCTTATTCACTTATTCTCGTTTTCTCCGTCTTTCACCGTCGTTCCGTCGTCCTTTTTAGATGGGCAAAATTCTCATCTAGATAAAAGAATTTCGCGTAACGCGTAAAAGATACACACAGTTCCCATAATTATATAATATGTTGCACGTCGAACGAACGAAAGCACGGCCGGTTTAATCGTTTTATCGCGTAAAATCTCTGCACAGAGTTTTCATTCGAGTAGAAAAATTCTGCCCATCTCCGGACCTACCGTCTCCGTTCCACTCGAATCCCGAAAGCATCGAAGAGGACAGTGATAGAATGCTCGACGATACCACGGCACGACGATCGTCCCCGTCGAGTTCGACTGGCCGCGAGTCGTGGACGTGGAAGTGCTGAGGGCACCTCGATATCGCGAGGTGACAGACCGGGTGAGGGACTGCCTCGAAATGGAGATCGAGGCGAAACAACGCAACCAGAGGATCCGGAGACGAGAACGAGCCCAGCGTATGCTGGCGCAGAGGGAGAGCCTGGCCACCGCGAAGCAGCAGCACCACCAGCAACAGCAACAACAGCAGCAACAGACCAACAGGCAAAGGGCCAACGACGAGGAGGACAGCCACAGCGGAGAGGACGAGGAACCCGCGCCTGGTATCGGCCTCGGGCTCGCTAGGACCGGTCATCCTCGTGACAGCCATTCACGACCGCCCAGGCCACCGCGACCCCCGAGGCCTCGTAAGAAGTCTTCCCTCGCGGCTGCCAACCAGAAGGAGCCTCCCTTCGAGGAGGACATTATCGACGGCTTCGCCATACTCGCCTTCCGCACCTACGAGGAGCTCGAGGTGAGAAATCAAACGTTGTTCCTCCCGCGTTTATAACACCCCTTCTGCCCAACTCTCCTACGCTCCATGTTTTACACTCGGACAGTGATTCTTAACCTTTCAACCTCTGCGCTACGAATACACCCGACCAACGGTAATAATACACTCGTAATGATATTATCATCGGCACTCAAGCAGAGAAAACACCAGATATATGTATATTAGGTTGTCCCGAAAGTTTCTTTCGCGAGTTGCACTCGATTATTTCATGTGGTCGTGTTTCTATAAATAGACAATCTAATTTCATAGATATCCAATGTTGTAACAGTAATGGAGCAAAATGAATCGCGGACAATTCAGTAATGTAACATGAAATATTGTGCACGTATTACTTGTTAATAAAGCGAAAGAAACTTTTGGGACAATCTAAAATACCTGTGGTGGCTTACGCGAAATTTTCTCAACTTTGTTTAATTTTTATGTATATATGTTACGGAGTATAATTCTTAAAGTAGACAGAGGTTTCTTTTGCCAATGAATTAGCACTTTAACTGGTACGCCCAGATATACTGAACCGAGGGTAACAGTATTATTCTAGAGTGATTTCTTCAGTGATTGGGAATCTTTATTGACCCTGGATTACATGTGGTAAACAATAGTCTTTCTACAGAGTTCCTGGGTCAACGGCATTCTTAATACGCGACTACCATTCGAGTTATTTCTAAAAATGTTCGACTCGAAGCTTTTAGCGAGTTTTTTTTTTTTTTTAATTTATTTATTTATTTATTTATTTATTTATCAAGCTAAACCCCGATTATTAGCAATATGCTCATTCCAGAGCATATTAACAATTACATTGTAATTAAATAAAACAGTACACATTGCAGAATTAAACGAACTCGAACTTAGATACATTGCACTATCACACAAAACTAATTTAGCGAAAGTTAATTCGTTTCGATTGAAGACTCTTGTAGTAAGAACGTTAAAGTCGAAGTTTTTCGTAGGAAAGATGAAATGTTAAAGAAATAAAATAGCGATAGTATAAAAATGAATGTTGATCGAATGGTTTATCTTTCAATTACCACTTTACCGACCGGTAGCCTATTAATCGTCTCTTTTCCGTGGCAAACAATACTTTCTTATTTATTACCGAGATAGCACGATCCCATTGTATGCTTCCATTACTATGTGGATTACGAAATATTGTATTAATAAAATATAATGTAACACTAATGTTATGAAAATAAACAATATTATTGAATTTAAGTACATACATGTCCAAACGCTACCGGTCGGTAAAGTGTTACCAGTAACATATATAACGTACACTTAACTGCATTTATGTTGTATTCGAGCGATAAGTCGGTTGTGATATCGTCGTGAATCATTTTTACGAACAGTTAAAAAGGTAATACGGAAAAGGAAAGAATTATATGGATGAAATTTCATTCGATGCGAAGGAATACTGTGGACGTAACGAAGATTCAAGTAAAAATGTCTTATCTAGATAAAGATTTATACGAGTAACGCCGAAGCCCGGTTGCTCGCGTGCAGCGCTATGCGATTCCACGTAAGCCAGACCCCATCGGCTGACTGTCGTTCTTTTTTTCCCCCCCTTTCTATCGCTCGTGCCAACAGTTTTTATGCGCTCTCTCGCAAGAACCTGGCGAGCGTGTCAACGCCGTCGTGCGTTCACGTTCCTCGGCCCTCGAAGATTCTCTCATTTTTTAGACGATCGCCGGGAGATTTTTGTGTATAGAAAAGTGACGTTTCCGCGGGACGCCAGGAGCGATTTGTAGCTCGTTCGTTCGCGCGTTTCTCGGCTGGTTTTATGGCATCCATTCACCGCGATTTACACCATCCGCGACACCATTCCTTTCGACGTACCTCTCTGTAATCGAAACTGGAGAACGGGGGAAAATGTTTACGCGGATGCAAATTTTCAACGAGAAATAAAAGATGAACAAGTTTTTATTCGTCGCTCGTAGAAAACTTGATTTCCATTGCAAATAAATCAATACGCGTATAAGTCTAAACCTGATGGCCGTTACTTTATCTACACACGTATACCAAGTTCAGTCGCCGATACATTTTTCTTATCGTTATTATTCCGACAGATTATAAATATACTCGACAATTATTACGCGTTGAAATCAATTCCGTGTCTCTCTATTTAATAATTCATAACCTTTGTTTAAACAGGTACACTTGTCGTTTTGGTGCGTTCGTTACACGTAACCTCAGTCTTATTGTTAGTAGATCCGTTGCAACGGATCTTTGTGACCTTTACTGCCTCGTGAGATTATTTCGAAAGTCATTGTCGTGAAAGTCGTTTCTAATTGATAGTAGTCGCGGAGCAGGATTTATTTATTGTCTGTTATAAAGTCTCGTCTAGACGTGCAAATAATTTTTTATCTGGACGAATGTTTCGAATAGCCAATAAAAGACGAGCAGCTTTTAAATCGAAATCCTGTCGAGCGTCGAACGAACAGATGCTTGCATAAATAATTGTTGGATACGGAGGAAGTTAAATACAGTGTCAGTCAAAAAAAAAAAAAAAAAAAAAAAATTTAAATGTAAATAGTAAGAAATATAACGAAAAAAAGAAATAAAATAAAACTCGCCGCGGGATGTTTTTGTACGTGCGATATTTATCGCAATACCGTCGGATAGTCGAAGGATTTGTAAATTTCATTATCATACTACGATGCGCTCGTTGCTCAGCGAGACAGAAATATTACTCGTAGGGAGTAATAAAAACCAATTAGAGTAAATTGCCAGCTCGTGCGATTAAAGGGTTCAGCGTTTAACTTCTGTTGCGTTGATTCGACGAGATTAATTTATTAACATTTTGACCCCGCGTTACGATGCTTGATTGCCGAGGGGAAGGGACGAGGGAGGAGGGTGGTCGGGCGGACGGGCGGAGGGGGGGGGGTGTGATTACATGCGAAAAACGGCGCATTGTAAAGTTTTAATAATAAAAAAAACTTGTAGTCCAACTACTGACGCGGATTATCGAAATAATAGAAGCGAGCATAGCCAGTTTGGAACGTAAACGATATATTAAAGCCGACGAGGATAACGCGTGTTTGGTAATTTTTTTTTTTTTTTTTTTTGTTTCGATGCTTTACGAACTTTTGTTGTTTTTAATTCGAGTTTCGAAACGATTATTTTTTTTGTTGTTGACGGTACGCGGAACGTTTCGCGAAGCCACTCGATAACGAGAAGCGCCCGGACTCGTCGACTAAACAGAAGTTAGCCGAAGTTCGCGGCTTCGGGTTGATAAGTCGCTTAGGAGTTCGAAGATAACGATATCGTAGAACTTTCGCAAGGCCGTGGCATTTTTGTGCACGGTATCGACATAAATTTGCATTGTAACGATACGAGACCTCGCGAAGGTAACGCGAGACCTCGCGTCGCGGTTCGATGCGGAAATTAAAGGAAAACGCCGGCTGGTACGATACAAGCATCCTTATTCGTAGAGGAAAAGTAGAAACATTAGGCGTAGCGATTAATTTCGTGCTATCAAATGCATTCGTTTGTAATCGTATTTCATCGGGAAACACCAGATCAAGGAGTTCGAGTATTAAATGTTTCTTAAGATATTTTTCTCTACGGTGAAAAATTCACGTAATGTTTATGTAACTTTGAGAATATCTTAGGTGTATTTTAAAGTACATTTGGTCATTCTTTCGTACAGAAATCTTTGAGATGTTACGTCCTTCTTTTTTTTTTCTTTTTTTTTTTTTAAATATAATATTATTTGTTTACAGTAGCCCACAGATTTTGCTTATCATCGTTCTTCTAACAGATTACGAGTACACTCGGCAATCGTTAGGTGTAGGAATTAATTCTCTGCCTTTATCTATAACTCTACTGTAAATAAAAGTATTTACTGGCAATTTTGTTGCGTTGGAGTACCACCCTTCCAGTAATAAACCACACAGATTGCTTCGATATTTAGTTTCATATGTACTCTCTTAGAATCCGTGACCGAAAAAACGCTAAAAGTTGTATAATTTTTTTTTTTTTTTTTTTTTTATATAAATAAATGGTAACTTCACCTTAGAAAGGCACAGAATTAATTCCTACGGCTAACGTTAAGTCATGGGAACTGTAAACAGATACTAATTTGATTGGAACAGTCGACGTTCCAATTATTACTTACTTTACTATTAGAAGTATCTGTTGTATAAGATCTATCGCTGTGTTAAATAAACGCACGGTTATTACAAAAATAACACGTACGCTACTTTACTACAAAAGATTACGTGGATAGAGAACAGCCTCGTTGTTTTTTACTTTGATGTTCTTTTTTTTTCGACTTTATCCTTCGATCTTCCATTCACGCTCGTCGTCAATCTTTCGTCGTCGCGTTTATTTCGTCTGTTGCCCGTCGTCAATTCGCGTGGTCGCTACACGTCCTTTACACGTCTCCCGTCAGCATTCAAAGGTGGGCAAACTTTTATTCGAATAATAGATAACGGAAGAAACCATCGTATAACGATTCATTTACAATGTTTGTTCGACCGAGCAGTCACAGTTTCACTTGCTCGCTCTAAAATATTTTATTTATTTCACAATACAGACTCGAACTTTTGTCCATTGTGTAACGAATACAAAGGTGTTTATTTATTACTCGTTATTCCAGATTTTTATCTGCATGAGAATACTGACCACCTTTGTTTACAATTATATTCACCGGTTAGTAAAAACAGTAATATTATTATTATTGTGTACCATTACGTAGATCTTGTGACATGAATCGATCGATTCTTCTTGCTTGACAACGCGAGACAAAAATTAAGTGAGACGATACGAATGTCAATACAAAAGAAAGAATAAGTAATAGGTAGACCGGGATCTTGAGATCAACGATTACCTGTTTTTCTTGTCTGAAACTTCGGCTGTGTCATTAATGTAAATCGATATCGCTAATGTCCAATGTATCAAATTACTTTCCTCGTCTGGTAATATCATAATAACGTAATGAATGTTTCACGACTCGACGATATAACGTTATACCTTACATATTTTATTATTCGATAACATTCCGGTTAATTAATTGTAAGAGTTTATCGGCTGCGAGTATCCGTTCGTTTTTTTTTTTTTTTTTGTTCATATTTTATTTACACTTTCGTTATCATCTATTTAAATTACTAAACGATGCTTTGCTTATTAATTCTTTACATTACCGTGGATGCCGTGATCGTCGAGTACGCAACATTTGCTGCGAATTTGACCGGGAAGGACTGTTTTAACAGACGTACGAATTCGTTTTGTCGTGTTTCTAAACCAACTATATTCTGTCGTGTCTGCTATTTTCTCAACGACAATTTTACCTAATACGCACGGTTCATCGGTTTAAAGTAACAAATAAATACTAAATTATTCGTATACTTAGAAAATTTTCAACAGGAATCTCCTCTCCTTAAAACTACTGCGTGATAATGCTGATACTACAAATAATAATATGAAAATAATTGCCCGTTAATGAACAAGATTATGTCAGCTGGCTTGGTATCGCTACCTGTACGGTAAAAACGATGATCCGACGTTCGCCACCGCGATAAATCATGATAAAGGGTGCTACGAGCGAAAGCTCTCGTTCCCTCGTAATCCACGAGTGCACGCCAACAATTTTTTGCCGGAATTTTTCCAGGCAGAGGATACATTTTTTTTTTTTTTTTACGAAATCATCACACCCTCTGTTTACTATTT
>NW_026534829.1:0-4398 GCF_026225885.1 Hylaeus anthracinus
AAATATAGAAATCGCAATACAACGCGCGTATCTTTTTTTTTTTTTTTACGAGACATAAGAGTTGGACAAGATGAAGTAAACAGGCGCGAAGCCAAGCATTGCACTACTAAAGAGAGAAGAAAGGAAAATGGACGAAACGTGAACAAGTTTAACAACGACAATGTCGAATTTAGCAATGGCATGCATTCGAGCTAATTCCAAACGAACTATCCAGAAATTAGCCACAAAGCACGAAACTTCATGGTCCACCTGGGATAGACCTGCCGTGGAGCGAACGTTTGCCAGACGCTGGCGCGCGCGCGCGCGACACGCCTTCCTTCTTATCTGGTATCTAGTTATTCGAATCACGGCTCGAACACGTCCGTGTCGCGAGCAAACAACGCGTGACGATCGCGTTCGTGGAATTACCTTCTTTGACCAGCGCCACGGAATTCTCAGGGTCAATCTGAAAAGAGAAAAACGGCATAGTTAGATAGGGAGGATCGAGTGGAGTGTCACATAGAGGGATTTATCCGAGCGAGGGACATCGATCACCCGTGACAGGGCTTTAAGAAGCTAAACTTTTTGAGATTATGGCTCGTGTACTTTCCTATTCGATTTTTTTTTCGTTTCAATTTCAATTTCGAGTGTTTCAATTTCGAACAAACTTTTGTAACTCGTGTTAGGTGGACTGGAAAGGTAATGTCGTTTTTTGCCATCTTAAATACTTGTTTGTCATTTGTCGGCTCATTGATTTTTCTGGCGTTGAAAATTTGCACACTAGGCGACAAAAGGCTGCTGGCAATGAGGGCGATTGTGTAACGAATTAAAGACAGAAATTTATTGGAAAGTTTGAATTTAATGTAAAAGAAACGACATTACTTTTCGGTCTACCTAATACGAGGAATAATACAAAAATGAATATATCTTTGAACTAATAGTGCCTGTTGGAAAACACTTCGGAAAAGGCAAGCGTCCCCTTAAGGTAATTAGCTCCTGGTCTCACTAATTGTAAGTCTAAACCACTGCTCTGCAATCCACATGTAGCAGTCAACGACAAATAGTCTTTTGAGCATATACGCACGCGCGTCAGATGAGTTATTTGATTCCTCGCTAGCGTTTCCCGAGCGTTTTTTTCCGTGAACCGATGCGTCGACTAGCCAAATATGCTGCGATCATAACTAGTTCAACCCACAATGCATACGATCGGGATTCAAAGCCTACGCGTACAAGTTGAAGGTCTCGTTGTTGTTCTTCGCTACGAACGAATTTCACGACTTTCCGACAAACTCTGCGTCGCAAATGATGACTGATAAATAAATAAAAAACCTAATACAAAATGTACACCGACGTAACATTGAAAATGATTTATAGTTGCGTTGCCATACTCGGAATCTTTTAACTTTTCAGCCTGTGTACCTCTAAACGCTACGTCTTTGTTCCAAGGTAAACCGTTTCACGCCTAAATTTCCTTTTTCGAGGGTCAGAAACACGACGATAAATACCATGATAAATACCATGATAAATACCATTCCCCTTTATTTGTAGAGAATATTATCGAAAATCGAACGAGATAAATTCGAAGCTCTATTTCAATTTTTTTGATTTCCTTTTAGGTATATGATCTTGGAATAATGAGACAAATAAAATTTAATTTAAATAATGTTGCTTGGAAAAAGATATTTGGAGGGTCCTCCGATTATCTGTATTTAGTATTTTCTTCGGATTATTAAAATAATACGGAGTTTATATTGCTACACGACTATCCATACGATACTTTTCCGAAGAGGACTGAATACGAAACCTCGTGACGTTGGAATGAAGACATTTATTCGAATGTACCATTTTTTACGGACTTCCTACGAAGAAAACCGTTTGCAGGTTATCGGCTGGATCCAAGATGGAAGATAGTCTACTCACGAGAATGGGTGGATGGCTGGCTGGCGGTGGGCGAGCCTCGTATCGCCGCGTCGAAAGCACCTCCATCATTCGATCATGCCTGCTGGTGGATCCTGATGTTCTCAGTCGCGCTTCGTGACGGGAAACGGGATTATTAGTTCACGAATTCCTCCTCTCGAATCCCTGCTCCGGGATCACCGATCTTCCTCTCCTGATTAGATCAAACACAAAAAGATCAGTCGTGATCAGTTCGCCAAGGTATTCGCGCAAACGCTACCAGGGGTAGCGTAACTTTTATTCTGTAATTTATCCGAATCAAGGGGTCCTTTTTATCCTAACGGCCATACCGACACCTCCGCTAAATCCGAAGTGCCAAGACATTGGTAACTTATCCTACCAACATACTGTAGTTTTGAATTACATTGAAAATTTTCAGCGACACTATGTGTGTAAGTTGTTGTCTTCGTTAATTGATCGTTAAATAAAAACATCTGATTATTATTTTGTATGATTTACTTTACTTTTACCTTTAATTTACGATGTGAATTTATGTGAATTGTACAACGCAGTGAAAGTAAAGTATAGTACTTTGGAGATCCCTGGTCTCCAAGATGAAGGTAAAACGTAAAATATAGGTAAGTACGGCCATTATCGGTTCTACAAGCTTCCATCCATTTTTGGATAATAAGGACATTCTTTTCTCTATAAGGTGACATTGTGCGAACGATCATACATGAATTATTCGTTTCAAAGCCTGTCCGAAAAATCTCCACTCTCGAGCATCCTCCTTTCGTGAACTTTCCTTCGATAAAAACTCGAATAACGACTTAAATAATCGTCTTAGTAATGGAAATCCCGTCCGTAAACATTCGAGACGCGCCGTGGATTGGACAGTGTGTCCGGCGAGTGTATAGGTGGACAGGCGGGGCGTAATAATTCATCAGGACGCTCTTTCTGGTTGGAAGTCGAAGGCCGCGGAGGCACGCGGGTCTGTGGTCGCGACCACCTCGATATGGGCTGCGATACGATATCGAGATGGTTAAAGACACGCGTGCGCCACGTACGACCAGTTGCCGATCGCAGTGGCGTAATTGTTCCGCTGTTAACCCCGTATTTAACCCTCGAGTATCCTCCTCCACGCTGCCTGACCACCTGGCGTCACTTACTTTCCCACGTCTGCGCGGCCCTCTAAAATCTGATTAAAATTACAATTACGTTGCGTTACAATTTACATCGTTTCGAACAGATTTCCGAAACGCTCGTAAGCGCAAAGGCACGATTTCCCTTTTGTTCGAAAAATATTAGGGAATTCGAGAAAGTTCGTGGCGTTTCACAACCATTTCAACGATTTCATCGCATCGTTCTGTGATTGATCGGCCACAACGTGATGCATCTTCGACGTGAAAATCGAATTCTTTTCGGACCTCTAGCAAGATGTTTATTTCTATATTAGCGTATTTTTAAATGCAAAATTAACCTAATAAAAATTGGTACCATGGTTTCTTCGCTGATAGTATCTAGTTACAGTAATTCTTTATCGGTACCGGCATGGACGCACGAGGCACTTGATTTCCTAACGTTATTTATTATCTTCGGAAACAAAGTATTTTTTTGCAATTAATACTGTTGCAGTGCTCGGGATGATACCGGCGCTACGTGGATCCAGTGCACAGTACTCTAAGAAATTTCGTTTATAGTAGACACACCTGGACGACCAATGCACCTAATTCAGAGGCACGGAGGCTGACCATTGGTCATCAGCGTAGTTGCCGCTCAGGTTACAGACGGCGCTACTTACAGCCCTCAATTCCTCCGCGTGGACACTCCCCGGAGGTTAATTTCTCTTTGATTGGATCTAAATCTAAACTCACGATATTTCTAAAAATGAAGTTCAATTGATGACGATTGAAGGAGTTAGGGGAACGAATTAGAGTTTGGTTAATGGAGGGAAAGCATCGGCCTACGCCATTGAGAACTCGCGTCCTTGCGGTTGGAATTACGCACGAGCTCTCCCTGTCCTGGCTGGAACAGGTACGTAAGTATCTCGATTTTTCCACCCGTGCAATCTATGCTTACAACGTGCGGTCCTAGAACGAATGATCGCTACCGGGGGAAATAATCGATCTGCATTTTTTTTAACCAACATGTCCACGGTTCTAACGATCCTACGGTAACAAATAGTCGAAATTACGAAGCGAACATTTTCAGATCGTGAAAAGGAATGAGGAGGGAGGATGAGAGTTACTCTTCCGCTTTGTAAATTTTATCTAGATGATATAATCAAACTAGCCAGATATAATTAAACATGACCTGACCGTGTTTGTCCACAATTGATCCGATCAGACCTAATCAAACCTAACCAGGTGTAACCTGACTGAAAAAGCTTACCCTAACTTATCTTAACCAGATTCAACGACTAGACCTAACCTCACTCTGAGAATAATGGTGAACATACATAGATATACACATATATGAATATAGAATTATGTATACAATTTTTGTTGCATGGCTAAACCTAAC
>NW_026534830.1:0-4399 GCF_026225885.1 Hylaeus anthracinus
AAATATAGAAATCGCAATACAACGCGCGTATCTTTTTTTTTTTTTTTTACGAGACATAAGAGTTGGACAAGATGAAGTAAACAGGCGCGAAGCCAAGCATTGCACTACTAAAGAGAGAAGAAAGGAAAATGGACGAAACGTGAACAAGTTTAACAACGACAATGTCGAATTTAGCAATGGCATGCATTCGAGCTAATTCCAAACGAACTATCCAGAAATTAGCCACAAAGCACGAAACTTCATGGTCCACCTGGGATAGACCTGCCGTGGAGCGAACGTTTGCCAGACGCTGGCGCGCGCGCGCGCGACACGCCTTCCTTCTTATCTGGTATCTAGTTATTCGAATCACGGCTCGAACACGTCCGTGTCGCGAGCAAACAACGCGTGACGATCGCGTTCGTGGAATTACCTTCTTTGACCAGCGCCACGGAATTCTCAGGGTCAATCTGAAAAGAGAAAAACGGCATAGTTAGATAGGGAGGATCGAGTGGAGTGTCACATAGAGGGATTTATCCGAGCGAGGGACATCGATCACCCGTGACAGGGCTTTAAGAAGCTAAACTTTTTGAGATTATGGCTCGTGTACTTTCCTATTCGATTTTTTTTTCGTTTCAATTTCAATTTCGAGTGTTTCAATTTCGAACAAACTTTTGTAACTCGTGTTAGGTGGACTGGAAAGGTAATGTCGTTTTTTGCCATCTTAAATACTTGTTTGTCATTTGTCGGCTCATTGATTTTTCTGGCGTTGAAAATTTGCACACTAGGCGACAAAAGGCTGCTGGCAATGAGGGCGATTGTGTAACGAATTAAAGACAGAAATTTATTGGAAAGTTTGAATTTAATGTAAAAGAAACGACATTACTTTTCGGTCTACCTAATACGAGGAATAATACAAAAATGAATATATCTTTGAACTAATAGTGCCTGTTGGAAAACACTTCGGAAAAGGCAAGCGTCCCCTTAAGGTAATTAGCTCCTGGTCTCACTAATTGTAAGTCTAAACCACTGCTCTGCAATCCACATGTAGCAGTCAACGACAAATAGTCTTTTGAGCATATACGCACGCGCGTCAGATGAGTTATTTGATTCCTCGCTAGCGTTTCCCGAGCGTTTTTTTCCGTGAACCGATGCGTCGACTAGCCAAATATGCTGCGATCATAACTAGTTCAACCCACAATGCATACGATCGGGATTCAAAGCCTACGCGTACAAGTTGAAGGTCTCGTTGTTGTTCTTCGCTACGAACGAATTTCACGACTTTCCGACAAACTCTGCGTCGCAAATGATGACTGATAAATAAATAAAAAACCTAATACAAAATGTACACCGACGTAACATTGAAAATGATTTATAGTTGCGTTGCCATACTCGGAATCTTTTAACTTTTCAGCCTGTGTACCTCTAAACGCTACGTCTTTGTTCCAAGGTAAACCGTTTCACGCCTAAATTTCCTTTTTCGAGGGTCAGAAACACGACGATAAATACCATGATAAATACCATGATAAATACCATTCCCCTTTATTTGTAGAGAATATTATCGAAAATCGAACGAGATAAATTCGAAGCTCTATTTCAATTTTTTTGATTTCCTTTTAGGTATATGATCTTGGAATAATGAGACAAATAAAATTTAATTTAAATAATGTTGCTTGGAAAAAGATATTTGGAGGGTCCTCCGATTATCTGTATTTAGTATTTTCTTCGGATTATTAAAATAATACGGAGTTTATATTGCTACACGACTATCCATACGATACTTTTCCGAAGAGGACTGAATACGAAACCTCGTGACGTTGGAATGAAGACATTTATTCGAATGTACCATTTTTTACGGACTTCCTACGAAGAAAACCGTTTGCAGGTTATCGGCTGGATCCAAGATGGAAGATAGTCTACTCACGAGAATGGGTGGATGGCTGGCTGGCGGTGGGCGAGCCTCGTATCGCCGCGTCGAAAGCACCTCCATCATTCGATCATGCCTGCTGGTGGATCCTGATGTTCTCAGTCGCGCTTCGTGACGGGAAACGGGATTATTAGTTCACGAATTCCTCCTCTCGAATCCCTGCTCCGGGATCACCGATCTTCCTCTCCTGATTAGATCAAACACAAAAAGATCAGTCGTGATCAGTTCGCCAAGGTATTCGCGCAAACGCTACCAGGGGTAGCGTAACTTTTATTCTGTAATTTATCCGAATCAAGGGGTCCTTTTTATCCTAACGGCCATACCGACACCTCCGCTAAATCCGAAGTGCCAAGACATTGGTAACTTATCCTACCAACATACTGTAGTTTTGAATTACATTGAAAATTTTCAGCGACACTATGTGTGTAAGTTGTTGTCTTCGTTAATTGATCGTTAAATAAAAACATCTGATTATTATTTTGTATGATTTACTTTACTTTTACCTTTAATTTACGATGTGAATTTATGTGAATTGTACAACGCAGTGAAAGTAAAGTATAGTACTTTGGAGATCCCTGGTCTCCAAGATGAAGGTAAAACGTAAAATATAGGTAAGTACGGCCATTATCGGTTCTACAAGCTTCCATCCATTTTTGGATAATAAGGACATTCTTTTCTCTATAAGGTGACATTGTGCGAACGATCATACATGAATTATTCGTTTCAAAGCCTGTCCGAAAAATCTCCACTCTCGAGCATCCTCCTTTCGTGAACTTTCCTTCGATAAAAACTCGAATAACGACTTAAATAATCGTCTTAGTAATGGAAATCCCGTCCGTAAACATTCGAGACGCGCCGTGGATTGGACAGTGTGTCCGGCGAGTGTATAGGTGGACAGGCGGGGCGTAATAATTCATCAGGACGCTCTTTCTGGTTGGAAGTCGAAGGCCGCGGAGGCACGCGGGTCTGTGGTCGCGACCACCTCGATATGGGCTGCGATACGATATCGAGATGGTTAAAGACACGCGTGCGCCACGTACGACCAGTTGCCGATCGCAGTGGCGTAATTGTTCCGCTGTTAACCCCGTATTTAACCCTCGAGTATCCTCCTCCACGCTGCCTGACCACCTGGCGTCACTTACTTTCCCACGTCTGCGCGGCCCTCTAAAATCTGATTAAAATTACAATTACGTTGCGTTACAATTTACATCGTTTCGAACAGATTTCCGAAACGCTCGTAAGCGCAAAGGCACGATTTCCCTTTTGTTCGAAAAATATTAGGGAATTCGAGAAAGTTCGTGGCGTTTCACAACCATTTCAACGATTTCATCGCATCGTTCTGTGATTGATCGGCCACAACGTGATGCATCTTCGACGTGAAAATCGAATTCTTTTCGGACCTCTAGCAAGATGTTTATTTCTATATTAGCGTATTTTTAAATGCAAAATTAACCTAATAAAAATTGGTACCATGGTTTCTTCGCTGATAGTATCTAGTTACAGTAATTCTTTATCGGTACCGGCATGGACGCACGAGGCACTTGATTTCCTAACGTTATTTATTATCTTCGGAAACAAAGTATTTTTTTGCAATTAATACTGTTGCAGTGCTCGGGATGATACCGGCGCTACGTGGATCCAGTGCACAGTACTCTAAGAAATTTCGTTTATAGTAGACACACCTGGACGACCAATGCACCTAATTCAGAGGCACGGAGGCTGACCATTGGTCATCAGCGTAGTTGCCGCTCAGGTTACAGACGGCGCTACTTACAGCCCTCAATTCCTCCGCGTGGACACTCCCCGGAGGTTAATTTCTCTTTGATTGGATCTAAATCTAAACTCACGATATTTCTAAAAATGAAGTTCAATTGATGACGATTGAAGGAGTTAGGGGAACGAATTAGAGTTTGGTTAATGGAGGGAAAGCATCGGCCTACGCCATTGAGAACTCGCGTCCTTGCGGTTGGAATTACGCACGAGCTCTCCCTGTCCTGGCTGGAACAGGTACGTAAGTATCTCGATTTTTCCACCCGTGCAATCTATGCTTACAACGTGCGGTCCTAGAACGAATGATCGCTACCGGGGGAAATAATCGATCTGCATTTTTTTTAACCAACATGTCCACGGTTCTAACGATCCTACGGTAACAAATAGTCGAAATTACGAAGCGAACATTTTCAGATCGTGAAAAGGAATGAGGAGGGAGGATGAGAGTTACTCTTCCGCTTTGTAAATTTTATCTAGATGATATAATCAAACTAGCCAGATATAATTAAACATGACCTGACCGTGTTTGTCCACAATTGATCCGATCAGACCTAATCAAACCTAACCAGGTGTAACCTGACTGAAAAAGCTTACCCTAACTTATCTTAACCAGATTCAACGACTAGACCTAACCTCACTCTGAGAATAATGGTGAACATACATAGATATACACATATATGAATATAGAATTATGTATACAATTTTTGTTGCATGGCTAAACCTAAC
>NW_026534831.1:0-3479 GCF_026225885.1 Hylaeus anthracinus
TTAGCGAGAATGTTTCAAATCACCCCTCCGAACCACCCCTTCTCAAGTTTTCCCACCCCTCCAACATTTTTCGGACACTCTGTATAATACATAACAAGTTGTTACAAGTAAATATCATCCGAATCGTATCGTGTTTGGTCTCATTTTAATCAGAAAAATGCCAAGGATATGATACTAAAAGTTTCACAACAAAAAAGTTTCACCGAGCTTGTACGTCTAACGAGACATTACTGTACTCTCTAGCATATTTTCTATTTCATTCTTCGATCTTTCCCCGTCTTTTAGACAAATTCATGACATGGACAAATTCTGCGTTCATTCTGCGTCATCCTAACCGCAGAGAAACAATAATCACCGCGAACTAATCGAAACCGAACCAACTTTTCGGCCAACCTAACACGGTGGCGCGTTTCACCTCGCGATATCGAATCGTCTCCGAATTTGTCGTTAACGATAAGCGTTATCCGAGGCGGCTGGGAACAAGTCGTAAGCAAACTGGCTGCCATAATCAACCAGTTTCACGACGTAGCCCGACTATACTTGACGTTTAATCATTAAACCACTCGACGCGCGTAAACGTGTTCGTACGCGTGAAACGAGCGACGGTGTGTGCACGTTTGCGAGTGTATCCGCGCGCACACACGCGGCTTAGCGACGGCCGAGCAGACGCGCGCCCTCGTCTTCAGCGTCTGACCGGACTGCGAGTTGCGCGACCCATTGTTTTCGATGTCGATCGACGGGTCGACCAACGAAACAATAAATCATCGGACTCGCGATCCTCCAAACCATCCACTGATATCGATATTTCGACGTTTCGGATAGAACGAATCGTAGCTCGCAATTTCATCGAGCCGAGCACCTTTGTACGCGTTTCGAAGAGACATTAGAGGAGATAGAGGGAAAGTTTATTTAACTTTTTTCTGCATAATTTCGTTGTGGTTAAGATTCGTTTGGGGATGTTTTTTCGTATCTTTGCAAATGGTGAAGATATCAGAAGAATTGAAGAAGTACGAAAGGTGACAGTTGTTTAAGGACAGAGACGTTGCTCTAAATATTTTCTAGAATTTTATTCCACTGGAGTTTCTTTTTTTAATAATATTATTTAAAGTCTCATGCGCCCTTAGGGTATATTAGCGAGCACTTCTGTAGGTACATTTGGATTTATACAAGGATTAACATATAATATATCGTGTTTAACTTATAGCTTTGGTCATTGCCCTATATGAGGTTAATCAATCCTATTCCTTTTAGAAAAGTTAGTTTTGCAAGATTTGCTATTAGAAGCAACGAAGAAGTACAAAGATAACCATGACTATTTAAAGGCAGACGTTGCCAAAATCGAATCAGATCTAGTATCGAAGATATTAAACGTGCCTATAAACTATCGTTCCAACTCCACGTATCCACGCAACGTTAACATAAACCTAACCCCAGAACGTTACTTGCTCCACAACGTACGTCCTTGGAGTTCCACGGGTTCCCTCGAGGTCGGGACGGTAAAACGTCGACGAAAGTCAACGTAACGTTAATCGTCGGCAAACAAACGGTTCGTCATTCAGGGCGGCGGTTTTGAGAAAGGACAACGAGCCATTAACAAGGTTACGCCGAGTATCTCCCTCTATATTCGTCTCTGGTGTGTACCATTCTCGCGCCCACACACCCGACGTGCATGCACGTACACCTACTCGCACCGATCCATGGGAAAGAGAAGTGATGACCAGCTGCCCGCGACAGGCTGCAACTGCAACTACGACTGCAACTGAAACTGTGTCCGGGTCGTTCTATCCGGTGCATCTGCACCAAACCCCAGCATCGGTCACGTACACGACAGTAGCGTCAGTAGCTCTTGGCGTTTTTGATACAGCTCGAAAGAAGAGTCTCATTTTAAGTCTTTAAGAGTCGACAAATATTTGTTTTATATTCATGGTCTCGTGTCCCACGAAAATCCATCGAGACTAGGTTCGACCAACCTCAATATTGATCGCGATATGTCCCAGAATTAGTGCAAGAACTGGAAATGAGGAGGTAGCTGAGAGTATATCTTCAAATTAAACACTCTCCGTAATTAAACACAAAACACGTATACTCCTATCAATATTGGTGTCGATCAAACCTTCGACCCAAACGAGAAGAAATAATTAAAAGAAAGACCTGAATACAGTAATGTCTCGTTACACGCACAAATTTGTCCAGGATAAGTGCACAGAAGCCCTAGCACTGGGAGGTATACCTCTTGAAACAATGTAACGCTGTTGATCGAAACTAGCGAATCCTGCATCGATCATTTCCATGCGCCTTCGCGTTTCCCTCAATTTATGGGGATTCCCTCAATTTACGATCACGAAAATTCACCGACGATTTAACAATTTCCCCGCTGAAAGATTCCCCGCTAAACAAAGCCAACGTATGACAAGGAACGATCCGTCACAGCAACAGTTTCGCAAACGTTAGAAAATGGAAATTGATAGGATACGTCGTCAGACAATGACGCCACGTTGGCGAAGAGTCGTCGGGGCTACGCACGGCGGGTACACAAGTTGGTAATCGCGCAGGCTACGGTTCGCCATTTCTCCAAGTTGATTCACGATCCGCCTCGTGTGCAAGCTTCTCGTCTTTCGACGTCGTTTATCATGTGCTCACGCCCCCCCCCCCCTCTCTCTCTCTCTCTCTCTCTCGCGGCCACACTTCTGGTGCACTCACTTTTTACGACGCGATGCTTCTCCGCCGAGAAATAATTACCCCTCGAGAGGATCATTTGACGCGGCCAAGGAGATAACGAGATGGTCGACACGAGCACGCGCTAAGCCGCTTCCCTAATTTGAATCGGTCTTTACACCAATCGGCCAACTTTATCTTCCTGTTGCGCCTGATGGAAACAAACGAGCCTCTTTCGAGAAAAAGATCTCGCGACCTGTCTCTTCGAGGTCTCCCAGGATATCGACGGTGACTTATGCGGTGGTCCGTGTAAACACCTCTTCGATTTATTTATTATTGTCGAATTGTATTGTCTCGATGAACAATGGGGGATGTAGGTATTCCTCCCTTAGATGCTCTTCTGTCCAGAATTTATATTGATTATCTCCGAGTATCTTCGCTCCCAAACGAGAAGAAATACTTAAAAGAAGACCTGAATACAGTAATGTCTCGTTAGACGCACAAATTTGTCCAGGATAAGTGCACAGAAGCCCCCACAACTAGGTGGGTATACCTCTTGAGGGGTCTACGAGTCGATTGCCGTGTTTCGTATATTCTTTGATGTTTGCCGCCGAGCGTCGAAGGTTTTATCGAGCTTTTAATTATTAACCTTTTTTTGTTGTAAAACTCTTACCATTATATTCCTGACATTTTTCTGATTAAAATGAGACCAAACACGGTACGATTCGGATGATATTTACTTGTAACAACTTATTATGTATTATACAGGGTGTCCGAAAAATGTTGGAGGGGTGGGAAATCTTGAGAAGGGGTGGTTCGGAGGG
>NW_026534831.1:3579-3667 GCF_026225885.1 Hylaeus anthracinus
AAAATGTTGGAGGGGTGGGAAATCTTGAGAAGGGGTGGTTCGGAGGGTGATTTGAAATAACTTTTTCCTTAGCGAGAATGTTTCAAAT
>NW_026534832.1:0-1405 GCF_026225885.1 Hylaeus anthracinus
AAAAATTATATTAACTAGTAAATGTTGTTTGGAGTACATTTATCTTAAAGACTTCCGAGAATATGTAAAATATTGTTGATTATAAAAAAAGAAGTTAATAAACTACAATTTCACGCAAAAGTGTTTTGAGAAATTGATCGGTGTACGAATACATTCTACACCTATTGTTAAAGGTTAAATAATCTAAGATCTCCAGGAGAAGATGCACTAATGGTTCTAAACGGATTGGGTCAGGCTGTCTTGCGATGAATCTCACTGGAATAAATATTAGGGTACCTGAAAAAGTAAACGAGTAGCGCAACTGGAAAAATGCATCGCGAAATGCTTCTTGAAGTCAGCCCAAAATTTGGAAGACGTGTTTAATTAAAGTTACATTGTTCGACAATAAAGTATCTCGAATGATGAATTTGCTTCTACATAGTTGAAAATCTCGTATTCTTGCCTATAAAGATCCATTGGTTAAATGTTTTGTCTCGATTATTTTACCAATTTGAGTGTAAGTTCAACTAAAGTTGAATGTGTTATCTGATTTCAACAAAAGTTTTGTGTTAAAATAGTGAAAAGTTATAAGCGTAACATATGTTTAATGTTATCTGAATATTGACAAAAAACAACGGTTGACTAAATTCTCAGAATTTATATTTAGCGAGTCTTGAATTTATTACACATTATTTGCGTTAGTTTAACATAAAAAGGATGTCATAAATTATTTGTAACATTTAATTTGTGTACGTTTTTATAGAAAAATTGTGTTATTTGAATGGAATAACATTCATGACCTACTAAGTTAATGGTAACAAGGAAAGTTCCACAATTGTCACATGTTGAAAAATTTGAATTCTTGCAGTAATAAACTTCATGGGAATCTAATCACTGTGCCTTCTTCCATTTCGCCCCAAAAACAATTTTAAGAACGATAACCCCTTCAATATAACTCTGATTATTTATATTTTTGCTGGTATTTCTAAAATTATAAGGGATATTAATGAAATTTTAATTACAAAATTTAATGGTTTTTGACATTCTACAACAACGTAGTCAGAAATTACACCGCCATAAATATTTTCATCACCTGTTGCACAAAAATTATGTTCGCAATTTTGTGGACATTTTCATATCGTACAACAAGAAATTACAAAATGCAAACAATATGCAAGAACATAAAAAAGCTAGAAAGTAACGTTCAGGTTGTAATATTTGCAGAATAAAATGAATTCCTATTTAGGTCCAATTTTTGTAGGCACGTTCGCGAAGATTTTATTTTGCATAAAGATCCGCAGTTTAGTCATAAGAATCGTACAAATACTTATTGCTTCTATACTTTTACCCACTTTTTGCATTTTTTTTGTTAATTTCACAAAAATTATATTAACTAGTAAATGTTGTTTGGAGTACATTTATCTTA
>NW_026534833.1:0-1111 GCF_026225885.1 Hylaeus anthracinus
CCTGTCGTCGTTCTGCGGCATTTTGATCTGAAACAAGACGTGACACGGAGGTATAGATCTTGCGATATTCATTTCTTAGCGTCATTTACGGGCTTTCCATTTTCGCTTCATAGCTTGGGTTGCTATTTAGCACTCGGCCTTGTTGTGTTTAATGCCAATCCCGTCCGATTTTAACTATTCTTACTCCATAATATATTTCGAATCATTTCAAATAGAACAATAAGCAGAATCTTCGACGGTCCCGCACGCGTCGTCCAAACAGGAGGAGTCGTCGCGGAGGAGTCAAGAAACATCAAAAGAAGGAACTCGCGAAATATCTACAAAATTTATACGATGACTTAACTTCTCGCGTCGAAACATTACGAGTCGCGCTCACCCTATATCGGGAACCTCACGTTCACTCTTCTAACCCCAGAATCGTGGTTAACCGACCGTCATCGCCTGTCGATTCAGAGGCGTCTACGTTGATTCTCGACGATCCGTCAAACTTAGACGAGATCCCGGTCATAGACTTGACTGAGGACGGCGACGTGGACTCGTATTTGGAAACCATCGATACAACCACGGCTCCCAAGGTAAATGACCATTTCGAAATTCCGGGATATCTTTTGAGGACATATATTAACAATTACGGGGACATTTTAAATAATTCAATACCAGCGCCCATATACGAGTGGTGTGAGAATCTTTATTTTTATAATAAATAATTACAAATAAATCGTCATTATTATTATTGCCTTTAAACTCCCAATATCGACTGCTACGCTTGTAGGGACGTGTATTCGTCCGCCAGGCCTCTAGACAGTTGACGAACCCGCTTTTTCGCGTCTTTATCCGGGTCCTCCTGTCGTCGTTCTGCGGCATTTTGATCTGAAACAAGACGTGACACTACACCAATTCTACACCAATTCCACGCCAATTCTACATCATCAATTCTACACCAAATCCACATAAACTCTAAACGAATTCTACCCCGATTGTACACCAATTGTACACCAATTCTATCATACCACTTCTACACAAATTCTACACGTTTTCTAAATAAAATTCTACACCAATTCCACACAAACTCTACACAAACTCTACAAAAATTCTACCTCAATTCTACACC
>NW_026534834.1:0-1021 GCF_026225885.1 Hylaeus anthracinus
CAGTGCCAGCGGCGTATTGCTTTCTTGAATATTATTTAAAACTGCCAGCGGCGTAATTCTTTCTTTAATTTCATTTCGCAGTGCCAGTGGCGTAATGCTTTCTTCAATTTTATTTCAAAATGCCATCAGCGTAATGCTTTCTCTAATTTTATATTAAAATGCCAACGGCGTAATGCTTTCTTTAATTTTATTTCAAAATGCCAGCGGCGTAATGCTTTCGTAAATTCTATTTCGCAGTGTCAGCGGCGTAGTGCTTTCTTAAATTTTATTTCAAACTGCAAGCTGCGTAATGCTTTCTTTAATTTTTTTTTAAAATGCCAGCGGCGTAATGATTTCTCAAATTTTATTTTAAACTGTCAGCGGCGTATTGCTTTCTTAAATTTTATTTTTACAATGCCAGCAGCATACTGCTTGTCTAAAGTTTATTTCAAAGTGCTAGGGGCGTATTGCTTCCCTTAATTTTATTTCAAAATGCTAGCGGCGTATTGCTCTCTTTAATTTCATTTCAAATTGCCAACGGCGTAATGCTTTCTTAAATTTTATTTTACAGTGCCATAGGCGTAATGCTTACTTAATGGTTATTTTTAAATGCTATCGGCGTAATGCTTTCCTAAATTTTGATGCAAACCGCTATCGGCGTAATGCTTTCTTAAATTTTATTTCGCAGTTCCAGCGGCGTATTGCTCTCTTAAATTTCATTTCAGACTGCTAGCGGCGTAATGCTTTCTCAAATTTTATTTCCAAATTTCAGCAGTGTAATGCTTTCTTAAATTTTATTTTACAGTGCTATAGGCGTAATGCTTACTTAAAGTTTATTTCAAAGTGCCATCGGCGTAATGCTTTCCTAAATTTTGATGCAAACCGCTATCGACGTAATGCTTTCTTAAATTTTATTTCGCAGTGCCAGCGGCGTATTGCTTCTTAATTTTTATTTCGCAGTGCCAACGGCGTAATGCTTACTTAAATCTTATTTCAAACTGCCAGCGGCGTATTGCTTTCTTAAATTTTATTTCAAACTGCC
>NW_026534835.1:0-1565 GCF_026225885.1 Hylaeus anthracinus
AAACTGCCAGCGGCGTATTGCTTTCTTAAATTTTATTTCAAACTGCCAGCGGAGTAATGCTTTCTTAAATTTTATTTCAAAATGCCATCGGTGTAATGCTTTCTTAAATTTTATTTAAAAGTGCCAGCGATGTATTACTCTCTAAAATTTCATTTCACAGTGCCAGCGGCCTAATGCTTTATTAAATTTTGTTTCAATCCGCCATCGGCAAAATGCTTTCTTACATTTTATTTCGCAGTGAGAGCGGCGTAAAGCTTTCTCAAATTTTATTTCGCAATGCCAGCGGCGTATTGCTTCGTAATTTTTATTTCGCAGTGCCAACGGCATAATGCTTTCTTAAATTTTATTTCAAACTGCCAGCGGCGTATTGCTTTCTTAAATTTTATTTTAAACTGCCAGCGGAGTAATGCTTTCTTAAATTTCATTTCACAGTGCCAGCGGCGTAATGCTCTCTTAAATTTTATTTCAAAGTGCCAACAGCGTATCGCTCACTAAAATTTAATTTCACAGTGCCAGCGGCGTATTGCTTTCTTGAATTTTATTTAAAACTGCCAGCGGCGTAATTCTCTCTTTAATTTCATTTCGCAGTGCCAGTGGCGTAATGCTTTCTTCAATTTTATTTCAAAATGCCAGCAGCGTAATGCTTTCTAAAATTTTATTTTGCAGTGAGAGCAGCGTATTGCTTTCTTAAATTTTATTGTGCAGTGCCAGCGGCGTATTGCTTTCTCAAATTTTATTTCAAACTGCCAGCGTAGTAATGTTTTCGTAAATTTCATTTCAAAGTGCCAACGGCGTATTGCTCTCTAAAATTTAATTTCGCAGTGCCAACCGCGTAACGCTTTCTTTAATTTTATTTAAAAATGCCAGCGGCGGAATGCTTTCTCAAATTTTATTTCGAAATTTCAGCAGTGTAATGTTTTCTTAAATTTTATTTCAAAGTGCCAGCAACGTATTGCTCTCCTAAATTTCATTCAACAGTGATTGCGGCGTAATGCTTTCTTGAATTTTATCTCAAAATGCCAGGGGCGTAATGCTTTCTTTAATTTTATTTTAAAACGCCGATGGCGTAATGCTTTCTTTAATTTTATTTCAAAATGCTAGCGGCGTAATGCTTTCTTAAATTTTGTTTCAAACCGCCATCGGCGAATTGCTTTCTTACATTTTATTTTGCAGTGAGAGCGGCGTATTGCTTCTTAAATTTTTTTTCGCAGTGAGAGCGGCGTAAAGCTTTCTCAAATTTTATTTCGCAATGCCAGCGGCGTTTTGCTTCTTAATTTTTTTTCGCAGTGCCAACGGCGTAATGCTTTCTTAAATCTTATTTCAAACTGCCAGCAGCGTATTGCTTTCTTAAATTTTATTTCAAACTGCCAGAAGAGTAATTCTTTCTTAAATTTTATTTCAAAATGCCAGCGGTGTATTGCTCTCTAAAATTTCATTTCACAGTGCCAGCGGCGTAATGCTTTCTTAAATTTTATTTCAAAGTGCCAACGGCGTATCGCTCACTAAAATTTAATTTCACAGTGCCAGCGGCGTATTGCTTTCTTGAATATTATTTAAAACTGCCA
>NW_026534836.1:0-2722 GCF_026225885.1 Hylaeus anthracinus
AGATATGGCCTAAAATGTGAAGGTATGTCAGAAAAAAATCGAAAAAAAAATTCAAAAATACATATAAAAAATCTTATCCATAGAAAAATTTTTTCTTGCGATTTTCGAGTTCAGTAAGCCGAAATACATAAGGAAAAAATTGTGACTTTGAATGTACATTTTGGATGTAAACTAGTGTTATAAGTTGAAATAATAATTCATTGAGTCATGAATGTTCGTAGATGTTTCTTTTCGAAGTAGAGTTTTTGGTTTCACAGAAATTTATTATAAAAATGGACTGGATTTGATTCTATGGAACAGTGCCCCGAGCGGAAAGGGTTAAAACACCGATACTACTCATTCGGAGCACCTCGTCACTTACAAGATAGAGTGGTTCCTAAGTCTGATCAGTTTCTTCCTCCTTCGTCCTTTCTCCACCCATTTCTAATTGTCATTCCTCGGCGTGTAGATCGTACCAATCGATTCACATGTTCTCTCCGTCCTTCCCCATTGATTTGACAATGTCCCAGCACGGAAGCCGAAAAGGTCACGGAAGATACCTAAGTGGAAATGCAAATAAATTAAGCGCCGACCAAGCCCACGATTATTGCGCCACGGCGCACATAACCGACGATTTGTAATTATAATGCCGCAATTAGAGGGCTGTCGTGATCCTGAGAGATCTACCGGCCCGATCACAAAGACGATTACGATCGAACCAAGCGTGTATGGCTGTTCTAAACTTCATCTTAAATGTAAAGTCTACTCCCTGGTTTGACCCGCTTGCTGCTGGCAGGTCTTGGGAAACTAGGAAGAGATCCCGACGGCATCACCCGACGCTTTTTTTGATTGTCCTTCGGTTAACTAAGTGAAAAACCAGTTGTGAAATACGCGAGATCACGATTCTCGGTGAAAAGAATTGATTGATTGCTGAAAGGAGACCTGATGGCTTGTTTATAATTCTGCAAGAGGTTTAAGATCGCCGGTGTTGATTGGTTCTAACGAAATTCTCGAACGTGGCGTCAAACTTATAACCGAGAAGGTCGTTGATAAATGTGGCATCGTTACAGAATTTTCTGTTCGAACTTGCAAATAGTTAGAAGGAAATATTGGAAAGCGTTCGAAGGAAAATACTCGAGTGTTTGTACAATATATTCTGCTTACAAATCGAATAATAAAATGATAATAGCTTCGTTTTTAGTAGTAGTTTTATGTACATTCGCACAACTTAATAACGATTTATTCCGTTATAGTAAAGTAACCATTGTGAGAAAACTTGTCGGAGTTTCGTCTTGGATTAGAGAAGGACTGATCGATAAAACTGACTCGAAAAACCCATAAAATTGCATAATCTTCCTGCTGATTTCATGTCCTAACGAACACTTTTCGTTTTGTCTAAACCATTTCTGACAACTAAGCGAAATATTTTTTCATATTGTTCATACATATAAAAATGAATTGCAATATGCAGGTATGTGTACGAAAGGATTCGCTAAGGCAGTCGAACCCAAGCCAAAACGCCAAAAATGTTGATATACAGATTGGATAACCTTATCTAGGAAACTTTTTCGTTTAGATTGTTTCTTAACACATTGTTGACCGGTCACGTGTAAACTCGTGTATGCACTAGCATTATCTATTTCAATTTATGAAACCCAGGGTGATATAACAAAATTTTACAGTTATGTAAGAGATATGTATATAAAATATTTCATTCCAATTCTTTATGTTGATAAAATGTAAATAAAGTTTATTGGAGTTTATTTAGATTGTTTTAATTTCACATTCAGTTACGAAATAATAGCCAGTGACATGAAGCCGCTTCTGTGTAAAATTACCGGTCAACAATGTGTTAAACAATAAAAATTTCGACGAATCCTAATAGATCATCATACACACACATCAGTTTGGCAACTAAATAATTACAGATTTTACTGATAGATAGCTTCAGTTAAACGTTACTTATGTATTTAAATATATATAAAATTCATATTGCTGTGTGATACTCAATTGTTATTTAGTAGAACAATTGTATCAATTAGTTATAACATCCAAAGTTGATAGTTGATATGCATCATAAGAAAGTTATGTTATCAGCTTAGTGGGATTACAAAATAATTGTTTAGTTTGAAAAATCATCATATAACCAAACAATCAATTCAGATGTGTACATTTAATATCTAATCAAACCAAAAAATACAAGTTAAAAAAAAGCGATTAGAATTGAAAAATCGTAAAGGTATTCTATTTCACCACGAGAATGCAAAGCCATGCAAAGACATAACGAGTACACAAAAATAGACAATTCCGTCCTCATAAGAAGATGATCTGGTGGGAGTATTCGACGGAGGAGGTATCATTTTACTACGTACTACATAAAATGTACCAATATTTATTGGAATAAAAATATATGAAAGTTAATTATTATTTTCGTAATTATACAAATTTTAATTAAATGTTTTTAAAATAT
Organism: Hylaeus anthracinus; assembly: GCF_026225885.1. NCBI lineage: Eukaryota > Metazoa > Arthropoda > Insecta > Hymenoptera > Colletidae > Hylaeus > Hylaeus anthracinus. Next base: position 2,450 of record NW_026534836.1, read on the forward strand.
AACAAGATGTTGCGTGTCACAACCATACAATGTATGGACAATTGGACATGTTTTACGCATTTTATGTATTATGTTTTATATATCATGTTTATTTATTAAATAGACGTTACAATATCTACAGTGAGCGAAAGGTTTCACCAAGATATAAAAACTAAAGAGCAGCGCTATCGAGGATATTGGGATGAAAGAATGTTGGGAGACTACATTTGGTTCCTCATCAGAGGAACCAACGAATAACAGAAGACAAAGTAAAGGCCGAAATTATTTCCAATT
>NW_026534837.1:0-1239 GCF_026225885.1 Hylaeus anthracinus
GCGTATTGCTTTCTTTCATTTCATTTCACAGTTCCAGGGGCGTATTGCTTTCTTTAATTTTATTTGAAATCCATAGCGGCATATTGCTTCTCTGAATTTCATTTCACAGTGCCAGCGGGTAATGCTTTCTTTAACTTCATTTCACAGTGCCAGCGGCCTAATGCTTTCTTTAACTTTATTTTACAGTGCGAGCGACAAAGTGCTTCCTTAAATTTTATTTCAAAATGCCAGTGTCGTATTGCTTTCTGGAATTGCATTTTACTGTTCCAGCGGCATAATGCTTTCTTAAATTTTATTTGAAATTCTTAGCGGCATATTGCTTTTCTGAATTTCATTTCACAGTGTCAGCGGCGTAATGCTTTCTTAAATTTCATTTCACAGTTCCAGCGGCATAATGCTTTCTTCAGTTTTATTTGAAATTCTTAGCGGCATATTGCTTGTCTGAATTTCATTTCACATTGCCAGCGGCGTAATGCTTTCTTAAATTTCATACCACAGTGCCATCGGCGTAATGCTTTCTTTAATTACATTTCACAGTTCTAGCGGCATAATGCTTTCTTAAATTTTATTTGAAATGCTTAGCGGCATATTGCATGTCTGAATTTTATTTCACAGTGCCAGCGGCGTAATGCTTTCTTAAATTTCATTCCACAGTGCCATCGGCGTAATGCTTTCTTTAATTTTATTTCAAAGAACCAGCGGCGTATTGCTTTTTTAAATATTATTTCAATGTGCCAGCGTCGTATTGCTTTCTGGAATTGCATTTTACAGTTCCAGCGGCATAATGCTTTCTTAAATTTCATTTCACAGTGCCAGCGGCGTATTGCTTTCTTCAATTTTATTTCAAAATGCCAGAGGCGTATTGCTTTCTTAAATTTTATTTCACAGTGTCAGCGGCGTATTGCTTTCTGTAATGTCATTTCACAGTTCCAGCGTCATAATGCTTTCTTAAATTTTATTGCAAAACGCCAGCGGCGTATTGATCTTCTAAATTTCTTTTCACAGTGCCAGGGGCGTATTGCTTTCTTTAACTTCATTTCACAGTGCCAGGGGCGTTACACTTTTTTTAATTTTATTTCAAAGTGTCAGCGGCGTATTGCTTTTTTAATTTTCATTGCACAGTGCCAGCGGCGTAATGCTTTCTTAAATTTCATTCCACAGTGCCAGGCGCGTATTGCTTTCTTTCATTTCATTTCACAGTTCCAGGGGCGTATTGCTTTCTTTAATTTTATTTGAAAT
>NW_026534838.1:0-53500 GCF_026225885.1 Hylaeus anthracinus
ATGCGCGTTATGCTTGGCACTCGCAGGTGCTTATCTTTCGGTCAGCGCTTTCTTGAGTCGCACGCCTCGGAAAGGCGTGCCTTATTTTTGCTGACTCCGCATCCGGTGTGAGCTGGACCGTGGAGACTGAACGTGCTTTATCTATTGTTGACCCGGCGTCTGCCGATGTCGAAGGCGAACGGATGTTTAATATTGTATTACTTCTCGTGCTTTGATTATTCGCTTAATCTCTTGCTAGGATTTAATTTCTTACTGTTAGAGATTATTACTCGTGGGAAAATATTTTTTCCTGTGTGCTTAATATAGATGGTTCGCAACGTAGATTAATTAATGCATTAGTATGTGTGTAAGATGTCGACCGTAAATATGTGTTAACAATAATATATGACTATTTATCGACTGTGGGTAAATGATAGTATGGTAATGTCGTGTGGTTATTTATCGACGGTGAATAATAATAATAATCTGTAGTTATTTACTGACAGTAGGCAAATGATATTAATAGCGGGTGATTGTTTATTGATAGTAGGTATATAATGTAGGGTAATGTCGCGAAAAAATATGTGTACATACATGTATATATAAATATATATGTGTGTGTAAGGGTAGGACGTAACACGTAGTGGCGCCATCGATCGACGCGGAGGGGAGTAGTGATTGCGCTCAGGAGTCTCATCGCTCTCGGAGAATTGTAGAATTGTTGTATCGCTCTCGGCGAGTGCCAAGCATAACGCGCATGCGTCAACCAGCGATAAATACGAGCCCTGCGCGGCTCCGACAGACCAGTCTTCAGTTCAGTTCAGTTAGTCTCACATCGTACACAGCTCAGTCCGCACAGTCAGTTAAAGCAGTTAGTCGGTACACACGCTTCATTCATTTCGTTCGTTCTACCAGCGTCCGTGCGAGTCAGACGCCCGCAATTCACGCTTTATACTTCTTTTGTGAATCGTTATTGTTCATCGTTCCGACGCATCGTACGTCTTCTTATTATTTTAATTGTCATAATTCTTGCGCATCGTACGCCCCTTTATTAGTTTATTTAACGATTAAATAAAGTGTTTTTACTGGTTACCTCATTATTGTGCGCGTTTTATTAACGATCCTCCAGACCCAGATCTACTTTAGACTAATTTAAATTACTTCTTTGATTACGGTAGCACTCGATTCCAGTGTTGTCGCGCTCTTACCAAGGAGCGAAGACTCAGAGGAACGACATTTGATCTCTCCAATACCATCTCGAGATTTGACTTTTCTTCTTTCATCACCAGGGTCGCTTGACAGCACTCGGTATGGAAGCAGAGATCTTGTGATATTTATTTTCAAACGTCATTCACGGGCTTTCCATTTTTCGCTTCATAGCTTGGGTTGCTACTTAGCACTCGGCCTTGTTGTGTTTAATGCCAATCCCGTCCGATTTTAACTATTCTTACACTATAATATATTTCGAATCATTTCAAATAGAACAATAAGCAGAATCTTCCACGGTCCCGCACGCGTCGTCTGAACAGGAGGAGTCGTCGCGGAGGAATCAAGAAACATCAAAAGAAGGAGCTCGCGAAATATCTACATAAATTATACGACGATTTAGCTTCTCGCGTCAAAGCATTACAAGTCGCGCTCGCCCTATATCGGGAACCTCTCGTTCACCCGTCTAATCCCGGAATCGTGGTTAACCGACCGTCATCGCCTATCGATTCAGAGGCTTCTACATTTATTCTCGACGATCCGTCAAACTTTGACGAGATCCCAGTCATAGACCTGACTGAGGACGACGACGAGGATTCTTACCTGGAAACCATTGACACAACCATGGCTCTTAAGGTAAACGATCATTCTGAAATTCCGGGATATCTCTTAAGGACATACGTTAATAATTACGGGGACATTCTAAACAATTCAATATCAACGCCCATATACGAGTGGTGTGAAAATCTTTATTTTTATAATAATTAATTACAAATAAATTCTTATTATTGCCCTTAAACTCCCAATATCGACTGCTACGCTTGTAGGGACGTGTATTCGTCCGCCAGGCCTCTAGACAGTTGGCGAAACCACTTTTTCGCGTCTTGACGCGGGTCTTCCTGTCGCACAGCTTCGGCATTTTGATCTGAAACAAGACGTGACAGATATAATCTAAAATGCGTTCGTTAGGTCCCATGTAAATGTTTGCTAGTTCTCCGCGGTATTGGTCTGCGTTCCTGCTAGGACCAAATACGTCTTTTAATCGGTTACAAAGCGTTGTAACGTCGTCTATCGGTTCGTCCTCTATTGCTGTCGCGGCGCGTCCGCGTAATCTCGTTATTATTAACCGCGTTAATGTTCGTTCGGCAGAAAGGGGAACGATGTCGCGTACGCGTCGGCAAATACGCGAGAATTGTAAAATTGGAAGATTACTTTCGTCGAACGCAGGAATCGTTTGCATGGCCTCTTTTAGAGTGTATTCCCATGGCTCGTTTATAGGTACTGTCGATGCAGTGGATATTGATGTTGACGCTGAAGCCATCGCGGGGCCTTGATCGCGGCGCGTTGCTTCTAATTCTCTTTGTAGGTTTTCCTTTTCACGGCGTTCATTTTCTAACGTCGATCGTTCGCGATCTAATGCTTCGGCTTCTTCGCGAAGTCTTTTCTCGCGATCGCCTAGCTGTTTTCAAGAGCGCGGAGCTCATGTTCGCTTAGTACGTCACTCGCGGCGGTTTTTGACGCGGAACGGAACTCGTGGCCCGAAGTGGACATGGTGGAAAAATTTATATAAAGGAATGCTATATATATATATGAAAACACAAAAATTTATTTAAAGATTACCAAATTTAAATTGAAATTCACACCATTCGTATACCTTCCGTGGTATTGTGCGCGGTACCTTATTTCCAATTTGTTCGAGGAGTATATCGTGCGGAATATACTCATGCGAGTGCACTTTAATTGCGTACGTTGTGTCTATTTCCTCGATCGGATCGCTAAATATAGGGATTTCGTCAATCGGTTCACGATAGGGGATCGTTTCCGTGTCACTGTCGTCGCACAAATCTATCACTTCCACGTCGGGTGGATTTTTGCAATTCGTTTCGCGTAATGTTTCTATGTTCGTAATGATCGGCACTGTGAATTCTGGCGTTGGCTCTGTTACATTCGTAGTAACTTCGTCCGTATTTGGCTTTTTTAACTTTTGACGTTTGGCCTGTACCTTCTTGCCAGCTCGGCAACTTCATTTTCGTTTTTGACGATTCTAATTTTTAGAAAAAAAAATTTAGTGATTGTAAAAAAAAAAATGAGCTCGTCTTTTGCCTTAGTTGCAGCTTTTAGTGAATGGCAGCTTGGGTAAGCGCTATTCATTTTAGCGCGGTTAGACAAGAGACGTAGTAATTGATTTTAACTGTCAAACCACACTATACCTCTATTTCTACAGCCATGGCGAAACGCAGCTCGTAAAGCGCAGTTTCCAGCGCAGAAATTCGGTTTCGTGCGGAAATTGAATTTACTTTTAAAGTTCTTTCTCTTGCTTCGACTCGTTCTGTTGGAGTGCTCGATTCGGACTGTGCCGTTGCGCGGCTGTGCTGACGCGTGACGCTTGGACACGTGGAGAGGGTACGTAACGCGGAGGGGGAAGTTGCGCGCGCAGCGGTCGACTACCTGCGGTCGGTCGCAGCGGAGTCGCTTCGGTGAGCGAGTTTTGGAAAAACAGAGTAATAAAATGTGACTCCTCGTTTCGCGTAAACACGATGAGTCACCTTGTTATTCGGAATAGATATTTCGGCAAAACAACGTAATAAACTTGTTACTGTAATACTGTCACCAAATTCGTTATTGGTATGGGAATCTCGTCACTTGGAATAAAGACACACGGTGATTGAATGTATCCCACCGCTGCAACCAAAATTTTTTACGTCCCAGGGTACCCGGCGCGTCATAGCGTAGCTATTGTCCTCACCTGGTCGTTATTGTTGATCAATCTTTTAGGCCACGCGGTACTTACGCCCGTCGTCTGCCTGGAATCCGTGTGTATGCGTCCTCGTGACAGAGATGGTCGTCCAGGTATCCCTGGCTTCGCAGCGCCTTGCGAGGGTCGTCTGGGTGACCTCCTTGATGATCGTGGTCAATGGGCGACACGTCGATGGTCGCGAGTTTCCACACGATCGCGATATCGGATTCTACCGACTTGGCAATGCACGCCGGTGCGTGCAGTTCTCTAATTATTTTCCGTAGATGATAACGACGGCCTCCGTGTCGCGTACGTCCCATGAGCTAATATCTCGCCAAGTACGCAAAGCACCCCGTGCGGCTGATTCGTGCACCTCTGAGTACGCGTAGGCGTGGCCACTCAATTATGCAGTAAGTAGATCCCGTGCGGCTGATTCGCGCACCTCTGAATCAAGCGTAATTGAGGGAATTATTCTAACGAGCTCGTTGAGACGCGAGGTAGAATAATTAATGAGAGAATTCAAACTGAATTGAATAACACTTTTATTTAATAATAAAAATATACTTTATGTTTTAATGCGTAGCGAACCCTGAGTATCGGCGAAGAACGTGACGACAAAGTCGGGCGTTCGTAGCCGTCGACGATACCGGGCGATTGAGCGCTGTGTTACAATTTCAGAGGGTTTATATATCGTTCGCAAGTGGTCACCTGATGTTTTTCTTACAGGAGGTTTCTTAGAAGTATTCGCTTATAGTTATCTGAGTTTCGGCGATGGTATAATTTTTGGAGGATGTTATTCTTAAAGTTATCGGCGGATGTGTACATAAGATATTCGGCGGATGTTGATATGCGATTACTGAGAATGTTGTTCTAAAGATTACGGCGAAGTTAGTCTGGCGATTAAGATGGAATGTTATTCTAGAGATTAAAATACGGAGCTTATTCATACGTCTTAGTCTTATTCTATTTAGACATCTTATTACTATCCTTTTCTTAACTATCTCTTATCTCTGTCTATCTTATCTCTAACTTACTTGCTAACTCCAACGTGGGACCCTTGGTCCGACGTAACACTATTAATTGTCAACTCGGAAATGGCATAAATAATTTAACATCAATTAATTATTGTTTAAACGTTTAAATAATTAAAATCGGTCATGGGTTAAGGGCCGAATGTAACACCTCATACAAACATCAAACTCGCCTAAATTTGTATATAAAATCGTTAATAAACAATTGCGTTAAACCTAGGGTTAAACAAATAGGAAATTTGTTAACTAATAAAAAAACGCCTAATTATCAGCATATACGCGACACAGCTTCGCCTCAATATTAATAATTAAGCGCCTGAGATCATTAATAATTGTTTACAACAATCACATGAACTATTATTTTAATAAATGAGAAATTTATTGAATAAAGCCAAAAGGTAAAATCAAACTAAATTCTTGATTTCCATTCCTACGCTAAGGCGTCTAATTGTTGTTAAAAATTGTTAACAACAACCTATATACATTATTTTCGACAGAAGTGGAGCCTGTCAAGTAATGCTGTCACGTCCCGAATTGAATCAGTAAACTAATTCAGTCAGCACGGCCAACGTGTTCGATTTTCGTGTATTTAGGGCATGCGCGGGGCCTTCTGCCTTATTAACTCGACTATTTTCCTTTATAAGAATATGAGGGATTTATTAATACACTTACCTTATAGTGGACTTGCAGGTGATGGAGCACGTGAATCTCCAACCACGTACGATGTAGGAAGACTGCGGGCCGTCGAGAAATCGCTTCTGAATTCGATTAATTGCCAACGAGGGCGGATAACTTCCTTCAGGAACACGACGTCGTCATTGTAGTGGCCCTCGATTATTGTGACGTCGTCGGAGGAGGAATGGCCAGGAGTTTCCACGAATAAGGCAGCGACGAGTGTTTCGTAGGCTCTCCCCAATGAAACTGTGTCAGGAAACGGCTCTACGCGGTACGATAGATGATTCGCTGGTTCATTGGATAGGATTCGCGGTAACGCGGGATCTATTCCTAAGTTTTCCTGATAAAAACCCGTAGTGTTTAATGTTGCGAAAACACGTCGAAGTTGGGCGCGACGTCCCTTACGATGGTTAAATTTGGTCATTATCTAATTAATTTCAATTCCAAACTATTAAAATGACACTTTTGATGTATCTTCGATGCGATGCGGGCGACTTAGCTGCCTTGAACGTAATTAAAATGAGATTGACATCCGTGTCTCGTTTGTTATTCCAGAAAAATCAGCATCTACGGCAGGTGTAAACCTGAAGAATGCTAATTTATTCCTTCATATATACGAGTTCCGTGTATGTTTCTACCCGAAGAATCTACTGCCGATTTGTTTCAGAGCTGTACGAAATCCCCGGCAGGTGTAAGCCTGAAGGATTCAGCACGTTCTTTCACAATGTTCTTAAGTAGTTCACTTAATCACATTCACGAAATAGAAATAACTAACACAATAAAAAACTAAATTCACTCAGTAAAATAGAGTAGAAAGGCGACACTGGTTTAATTAAACTTGAATTTTATTGAACTGTCATTGCTCGACAGCAGAAAAATATTAAAGTACAAAGATTTGCGACAGATGGTACGGGGAGCTCTATTCGCAGAGACTCCTGTGCACAACGAAAACTTAGAAACTCCTAATTTTGAACTTCGAAAATATATTCGCTAAAATGTCGGAGACGATGTGTTCGCTACGAACGCTCGGAGAGGACTGACTAATTCATCGTGTGAATTTAGCACGTAAGATTTTGTTCCTTTGTTCTTGATAGTTTCGCGCGCTATCAAGATGTTTTGGGAAGCTGGCGGTGTTTTGGGTCTCGGTCCCTTATCTATCTCGCTCGAGAATTGTTTCAGTTGGCGTTTCCTGCCGAGGATTAAAGTGCCTTCATAGTTGTCCACTTTCTTTAAGCCTAATTCTCAATGTTGTCGCTTTAAATATTAATAATTGTTGTCGCTTAATTATTAATATTGTTTACTGAAGTCAACGTCTCAACATGAGTATGGATACGATTTTTTGGGTTGGTACTAGTACTTTTAACGCATACATCACCATTAAATAGCAAATTTCACATTTGCATAAATAATAATAAATGTATTATTGTTAACTATACTAATCCTGAGTTAACATAGGTACTGAGTGTGGGAGCATGAGGCTGGACGCACGCTTTCCTGGCACTGGGCCAGTTGGTCGTAGTCACCACGCCTCTTCCACAAACCCCCAGGTCCGGTCAAAAACCACGACCTAGCTGATGTTCCCTTATACCAGGGAAACGCTTCGGTGTCCCCCTGAGCGGGGAATTTCGGCGAAGTCGGCAGGCTGCGCCCGGTCAAGTCCACTCACCACACCTCCTCGTGGTGCTCCTGGGCCTCCGCTTCAGGAGTCAGCGATCGCTTGCGAGAACCGACTTGCTGGATGCAGAGGGCGAACGCGGTGAGATGGCAACATGACGGATTTATTGCTGACGACACGGCAAGTGAGAGGGAGTTCAGGGTACGGTGCCCGCCCGCAATGGGGCACCCTATGACATGAGTAATGGAACTGAATGGAATGAACGTCTACGGTGCAGGGGGCTTCGGATCCCCCAGTACCGGCGCATCGGTGGTGGCTGACCGGGCCACCGGTGCGTCGTTATCCGACGACCGGGACGTGCGCGGGGTGGACCTCATGGCCCCCGCACGTAACACTGCTACAGGGAAGAGTACTGAAGCGACGAACACGGTCCCCGGGCCTCCGGGCCTGTATGTGGACAGGGCTACGCCGGCACTGAAGCCGGCGATAATCAGCGTCGAGCGCGTGGACGCAGTTGCGGGTAAGTTTTGGCGGCGGGTGTCTGATTCCGCCTCGCTACCCCTTAGCGGCGAGAAGTCGGATGGCTCATCGGTAGCGTCGTTCCGCACCACGCGCTCCGCGAGGGCACGTTAACGGGGATGCCTCCTTTCCACGGGGGAGTATGTTGGCCTGACGATGGCAAAAAAAAGGGCCATTGAGGCTGCATTAAAGGGGTACGAGATGGATCGAGAGCGGGCGGCCATGGATCCGTCCATCAGGGCACCGCCCGTCTCCCGGAGTAGTAAACCCCTTCCGCGGGAGGAGGAGCTCGCGAAGGAGATGAGACTGACCCTCACACCTGACCTCGGAGCGGTCATATTTGACCACGTAGGGGTCATCGAGAAGGTGGCCAGTCAGTCAAACAACCTCAAGGGGACGTTCGTGCGCCTGCTCCGCGAGGCGGCGTTGTTTATCAAACACGCCGCCGTGGAGCAGGGAAAAAGGACAACGGCAACCGGGCGCGAGGAGGAGCTGGAGCGTACGACGCTCCTCTTCCGCGCCCGGGTGAACGAACTTGAACAGTTGCTTGGCCGTGGATCCATCGCCGACATCCCCAAAGAGCGACGTCCCCCCGCCGCGGCTCGTCCGCCGCGGCCTGCGGTGGCCCCTATGAAGGTGGAGATGCCGCCTCCGACCGCCGAGCTGGCCCAGACGCGGCCTCGGCAGCGTCGGATAGCGACGACGACAACTCCGCTGCCGTCAGTGGCACCCTCTGCTCCGCCTCCTGCGCCGCCGCCTGCGAAGCCGCCCCAGCGGCGGGCCCTATTGCAGGCCGTGAAAAGCACTAACAACCCGCCCGCCGCTGTCGCTGCCCCAACGAAGGCAGGGCCCACCTCCCAGCCACCGGCGTTAAATAACGCGCCCAGAGAATCCTGGGCCGCAGTCGTCGGAAGGAAGGTGCGGCGCGGCCAAAACAAGGCTGCTGCCGCCGTCGCCGCCCAGCCTCGCCAGCATCCGGCCGCTAAAGGACCGGAAAAACGGCCAAGAGGCGGCGCCTCCGGCTGGAGGACGCTGGTATAACCGGCATCCGGTTTAGGAGGGGCCAAACGGGCGCCTCAATAATTGAAGTTCCGGGGCCAGAAAGCGCTGCCAAGGCCTATAAGCTGGCCGGAATGCTGCGCGAAGTATTTCGCGGGACTGACGACCAGGTGGCCAGGCCGACGAAACTCGCGGACATACGCATCGTCGGCCTGGACGACGGCGCGTCCCCGGAATCGGTGGCGACGGCTTTGGCTGCTGCCACGGGCTGTGGACCCGCGGACATTAAGACCAGAGACAGTAGGAGGACCCACAATGGCGTTGGCAGTGCCTGGGTCCGCCTCCCGGCGGGCGGGTTAAGGTGGGCTGGGTCCACGCCAGGGTGCAGGCCCTGGAGCCTGGCCCCCTCCGGTGCTTCCGCTGCCTGGAAACGGGGCACGTCAGGCGGCTCTGCACCTGCGAGGCAGACCGGACAGGCCGCTGCTACATTTGCGGCGGCACAGACCACGGGGCGCGGGAGAGCACCTCACCCCCGAAGTGCCCCGTCTGTGCCGACCTGGGGCGGCCGTCCAGTCACCGATTGAGGGCAAAAGGCTGAGCCCCGCCCTCCTCCCGCTGGAAAAAGAACGGCGCAAAAGGCGCAGGAGACTCGGTCTCCCACTGCGCCGCCGCCACGGGGAGCGCCTCTCCCTCTGAAGCCAATGCAGGCACCGATGACAGTGGCAAGAGATGTGCAGGCGCCCCGGAAGCAGCCAGGTGCGCCTGCCGAAGCAGGTGAAGAGAGACCCGGCCGCGGAGGGGCTATGGAGATTGCCTAAAACGGGTTCTCCACGCCCCCCTGCGACGTGGGTCCTACAGGCCAATCTCAACCACGCGGCTCGGGCTCAGGATCTGCTCATCCAGACAATATCCGAGCTGCGAGTGGAATTGATCGTCGCCTCGGAGCCCTACCGTGTCCCCAATCGCCCAGACTGGGCTGGGGACGATTTGGGCTCCGTGGCGATTTTGAGTAGGGGAGATGCACCCTTTAGCGTTTTAGCTAGAGGGCGCGGCTATGTCGCGGCACGCTATGGCGGCTCGGCGGTCGTAGGCGTCTACGCCCCGCCCAGCCTGACCCCCGCGTCCTTTGAGACGTTATAGGATCGGTTCCGAGATTGCCTGCAATCGCACTGCCGAACCCGACAAACCTTAGTCCTTGGGGATTTAAACTCCAAATCCACGGCTTGGGGTTGCCCCAGGACGGACGCAAGGGGAGATACAGTGCTGGAGTGAGCGGCGGGACTAGAACTCCGGTTACTCAACCGGGGGTTCGTCAATACGTTCTCGCGGCTGTGGGGAGGTTCCATTGTGGACATCTCCTGGGCCTCGCCCGCCGCCGCGGGATTCGTGTCGGGGTGGAGGGTGGAAGAGGAGGTGGAAACGTTGAGCGACCACCTCCACATCATCTTTAATGTATCCGCCACTCAGCACGGCCACCCCACCCGCCGCCCCGTGGGGCGACATTTACGACGCCGATGGGCGCTAGGCCGTCTTGATGAAGACGCGCTGATGACCGCAGCCCTTGCCATGTCCTGGGCGGAAACACTGCCCGGACCGTGCGACGACATCGAGGTGGAGGAAGAATGGTTCCGGGGCGCAATGACAGCTATCTGCGATGCCGTCATGCTCCGGATCCGCGCTCCGCCATGGCGGCCCGTGTACTGGTGGTCGGACTAGATCGCTGCCTCGCGAGCTAGCAGTGTGGCGGCCCGACGCCGGTTTACGCGTTTCCACCGCAGACGAAGTCGGGACCCGGCGAGGGAGGAGGAGCTGTACCGTGACTACCGCCAGGCAACGGTCGCCATCCAGTCGGCCATCAAGGAGGCCAAGGCACGAGCCTGGAACGAGCTCTTGGACTCTCTGGACCGCGATCCGTGGAGCCGTCCCTACCGGATCGTTATGGGGCGCCTGCGACCACCGGCGCCCCTGGTCACGGAAAGTCTGGACCCCGACGTGCTCGAGCGGGTCGTCGATACACTCTTTCCGGACGATCCGGAGGAGCGAGCCCCGAGCAACACGGCCCCGGGCCCTGACGGTATTCCCGGCCGGGCCTGGGTAATGGCCGTGCGCGTCCTCGGGCCCCGCTTCCGGCGGCTGCTGGACGGCTGCCTGAAGTCGGGGCGCGTGCCGCGACAGTGGAAGAGGGCCAGGCTCGTCCTTGTCCCCAAGAAGGGAAAGCCCGCGGACTCTCCCTCCGCCTACCGGCCCGTTTGCTTGCTGGACGAGGCGGGGAAACTTTTAGAGCGTGTGCTCGCTTCCCGCCTCGTCGCCCATCTGTCTCGCGTCGACGAGCTCGGCCTGGCCGAGTGCCAGTATGGATTTCGCGGTGGCCGCTCGACGCCTGACGCGATCGAGCACGTCAAGGCCCTCGCGCACTTGGCCGTGTCCCGGGGCGGGGTGGCGCTAGGGGTGTCTCTAGACATCTCCAACGCGTTCAACACCCTGCCCTAGGGCAAGATATGGGAGGCGCTCCGAGAGTCTGGAGCGCCTTCTCACCTGATGGCCGTGTTCGCCGACTACCTGCGGGATAGATGGGTGGAGTATCCGGGACGGTACGGCATGCACCGGAGGGAGGTGACACGCAATGTACCCCAGGGGTCCTGTTCGGGCCCCGTTCTTTGATTTGTGGGGTACAACCGCGTGCTAGGCGGGCCCCTACCTCCCGGCGTGCCGGTTGTCTGCATTGCAGACGACACGTTCGGTATCGCCGGGGGCAGGGAATGGACGAGGACGCGTCAGGTCGCCGAGATGGGAGTGGCCTCGGTCGTCGCCCGGATCCGCGCCTTGGGGTTGGAAGTGTCGCAGCAGAAAACGGAGGCGGTCTGGTTTCACGGGCTGCCTCTGTCGCGGCGACCTCCCCCAGCGCGGATCCGCATAGGTGGAGCCTGCATCGATGTCCAGGACCGGATCAAATATCTCGGCCTGGACATCGATGGCCGCTGGCGCTTCAAAGGTCACTTCGACCGCTTGTCCCTCCAGATTGAGAGGGTGGCGACCATGCTTGGTCGCCTCATACCCAATTTCGGGGGGCCGCAAGAGAGGGTGCGCCGCCTCTATGTTGGAGTGGTGCGGCCCATGGCCCTATACGGATGTCCCGTATGGGCCGACACCCTGGCCAAGTGCCGGCAAAGCCGGCACATGCTCCGCGGCATACAGTATCGGGAACGCTCCGATCCCGCTCGTCAAGAAAGAAGACGGGTTAGGCGGGCCTGGAGGTGGCATCCGATCGTATTACCGGCCGATCCCCACACAGCTGGAGGGTTCGAAACCGGGGTGCCCGGAGCCCCCTAATGGCCTGCCTGTTCGCCGCCCGCCCTGATAGAGGGCAGCCAGAATGGTAAGACGGCCCCTTGCGCGCACGTTTGTCATGGGTCACAGTCACGGTGACCCGGCATGTCGTGCGAGGGGCCGCGGGGACCCAGACGGCTGGCGGTAGGGCGCCACCGTCTTCAAGACCGGTCCCAAGGCGGTCGGTGTCAGGGTATGGCCCCTGGCGCTGAGAGAAACTGAGGAGATGGGCTCCCCAACGATTAGGGGAGCCTGGGCACGGCGGCTGTGGTGTAGTTCTTCTTAGAGTGCTCACGGCCGCTGTAATGCCCGACGTTGGCCATCGGGGGGGTTTTAGTGGGTATACCGCGGGCGATCGAGCCCGCTGGGAGTCCCACACTACCCGGCGAAAGAACCCTACATCGCCAGGTGTGCTTAATGCATTTCCCCCTCGTTGAAAAAAAAAAAAAAAAGGTACTGCGTGTAAGTTGGATTAAAATTCGTACGCTAGGCGTAAATATTAACACTATTCAATAAATTTCACATTTATTAAAATAATAGTTCATGTTATTGTTGTAAACAATTATTAATGATCTCAGGCGCTTAATTATTAATATTGAGGCGAAGCTGTGTCGCGTATATGCTGATAATTAGGCGTTTTCTTATTAGTTAACCAATTTCCTATTTGTTTAAATCCTAGGTTTAACGCAATTGTTTATTAACGATTTTAAATACAAATTTAGGCGATTTTGATGTTCGTATGAGGTGTTACATTCGGCCCTTAATCCATGACCGATTTTAATTATTTAAACGTTTAAACAATAATTAATTGATGTTAAATTATTTATGCGATTTCCGAGTTGACAATTAATAGTGAGAATGCAATATTTTACTCTATGGATTTTAGCGATTTGAGCGTTTCAACAATAATGAAATAATTATTGTTAATTATTTGAATATTGAATTGTAATGTTTGCGTAGTTGGGGCATAGCGTTTCCTCCTAGTAATTCTTATTTCTTTTAATTCGTTTATGTTAGTATCTCTGGATTTTCGTTCGTTGTTTGTGCACAAGAGTCGTATTTAATTCTAAGTATATTAAATGTAAAATCTAACTATACTAAATGGTTTTCGCAGTTGGTTGGTAAGAACTTATGGTGTTTTGATCCACGAATTACCACACTGTGTGAGTTTAATTATGAGTACTTAGCAAAATTCTGGGGTGGAAATACGCATGACGTCACATGTCCCCCCTTGTTGAAGAATTGTACACAATGTGAAAATTCTCGTGGATCAATTTTCAATTAATAGTTTGTTTCAAGATATTTTGAGTATAAGAATATTTATTAACATAATTTCATTTATGTGTATAAAAGCAAGGAATGTTTATTAGTATAATTTCCTTTATATGTATAAAAGCAAAGAATATTCATATAATAAGTAGATTATATATTCTGTAGTTTTAAACGTATGTCGGAGTATAAAGTCTCATCGCAATTGTCACAATCTGGTCTGGGGTTTCCAACTTATTTATGGTAATCCTTTCTAGGGTTTATGGGAGGGACCGATGGGGGTCCTCTTGGCTGGCGACTGCTGCTTCGCTGCATTGTTGGTGGTTTCCTTGAGATGTGGATTAGGAGCTGAATAGTGCCCCCAGCAAGTGGATACTCCATACGGTATGTAGGGTGTATCTTTGTATGATTGTATTAATGACTAGCTTAGCGACTCTAAATGTTATGTAGAGCCCTAAAAGTCCTGCGCTTACATTTCCGAAATTGGTAAACCATCCCCACAGTCGTCGGGTGGTAGATTCTGCGATTCTTTCCAAGGATTTCTCGTCTAGCAGATTCGCCATGTTGAGTCGTCCTGCTGGTATTGCCTGACCCAGCGGAGCTGGTGTTAGACGATACCAGGTCCCGTGGAGCTGATACATTACCGGTAACAGTTCGTCATACTCCCTGGGTGTAGCTTGTCGAATCAGAATGTGGCTCTTCGGTGTTACGAAGAGTGAGGTGTTTTTGTGAGTGACTAGGAGCTCCCAGTAGCACTCGGTTGTTCTTCTCAACGTACAGTCCACTGGCACACACTTTATAAGGTGTAAAACCCCACCTGCGGTGGATGCTAGGTATCCAGGGCTCTTGGTCAAGGCGTAGGTCATTTCGTCTGGTGAGATGTCGGCTAACGCCAGAGCGTTGGTCAGGACCTGCCTCTCAAGCTGGCACCGTTGCTTTACGATGTCTGCATACAGAAGGTCGATTTGATTTCTGATGTGTTTTTCGACATAAATGAATTTGGAATTCACGTACGTAAAGATATCCAGATTGTTTACTTTAACTTTGGACTGTGTCTTGAATTTTGCACAATTGTCAGATTCGAGGATGAATAATTTAGGATGTTCCGTCTTTTGTATTGTATACCCACATAAATGGAACTCCGTAGTTTTGGTCAGCGCAAAGGTAGTTTCATGCGAGGTCACGGTATAGATTACTGGGCCTTTTCCCTGTGGGTCGGGAAACAGAACACGCCCACAGTAATCCCTGCTTGTCGTAAGAGGCGACTAAAAGGGACAGGCGAGACCGCGGGCTGTGGCACCCGCGGTCAGGTGTGGAGGTATTCACTCCCCACCAGAGATGGCGCTTCTTCCTTCGTTGCGGGAGGAGAGGCGCGGGGGGGCACCAGTAGCGTTCGTAAGAGATCCCGGTGCCCCTCCCCAATGCGCCGTGGCCGGCCACCGTGAGGTTTTAGTGGGTATTCCCCTTGATATCAAATCAAGGGGCGAGTCCCACACTACCCCTCCTTATGAGGGGGCGTGCAGAAACGCATTTCCTCACGTAAAAAAAAAAAAAAAAAAAAAAAAATGGTGGAGTCTACCGCTTCGGCGTCCTTTGGGGATCCCTCTGGCTGGCAGGAGAGAGCGTCGGCTACTAGGTTGTACTCCCCCTTCCGGTAGCGGATGTTGAAATCATACTGTTGTAGCTCGAGGCTCCAGCGGGCAAGCCGTTCCGATGGAGTCTCGATGGCTTGTAGCCACTTGAGAGCTTGATGACCGGTGAGCACTGTGAAATGGTCCAGATAGGGTCGCATTTCCCGGATGCCCCAGATTACAGCCAAACATTCCCGTTCCGTCGCGGAATAATTTCGCTCCGCGGGATTTAACGTTCGACTCGCGTAGGCGACAACTCGTTCCTCGCCCTCCTGCTCTTGCATCAAGACAACGCCCATGCCTAGATTTCTGGTGTCGGTTTGGAGCGTGAACGGTACTGTGAAGTCGGGGCAGGGTAACACAGGTGCGGTGGCGAGTTGATGGCGTAGCTGCGTGAAGGCAGCTTCGGTGGCTGCGGTCCACTTCCATCGTTGTCGTTTTTGGTGGAGTTGGTGTAGTGGTGCGGCGAAGTCGGTGAAGCGGGGTATGAATCGGCGACACCATGACACCATGCCAAGGAAATGGCGTTGCTCTTTTAATGAAGTGAGAGCGGGGATCTCCTGAATTGCTCGGACCTTTCCGGGATCGGTGCGGATGCCTTGCCTCGTGACGATATGTCCTAGGTAGAGTAGTTCGCTGCATCCGAAACGACATTTCTCCGGGTTAACTTGGAGGTTCGCGGCCTTCAGTCGTTGGAACACTTCTCGCAAGTTAGCTAGATGTTCCGTGAAGGTCTTGCCTAAGAAGTCGTGGGCCGATGACATCGTCTAATAACCGCTGGAAGGTAGCGGGTGCCGAGTGGAGGCCAAATGGTATAACCCAAAACTAGTATAATCCTCTACCCGGGACGGTGAATGGGGTGAGCGGTCGGCTGCTTTCTTCTAATGGCACTTGCAAGTACCCATTGACTAAGTCCTGGGTGGAGATGTAGCGTGCCTCGCAGAGCTTCTCCAGGGTGGCCTGAACCTGCGGCAACAGAAATGCGTCCTTTATTGTCCGCTAGTTGACATGTCGGAAATCTATACAAAAACGGTACTGGCCGGTCTTTTGGTCAGCTCCAAGGGCTGGCTGACGTCTCAATGATACCCGTAGCTAGCATTTTATCCACCTCGAAGTCGATAATGGCCTAGATGGCCGCGCTTCTGGGCGTATAACGTTGTTTTGCGGGTTCAGCCCCTTCCTTCAGGTGAAGTCGATGCAGAATCCAAGAGGTTGTAGGTAGTGGTTTAGAACCCCGACAGTTCCGTGTCCAGGAGCTGCTGTAATATCTGCCGCTCGTCTGGCGTATAGTCGGTTAACTCGGAAGCATCTATAGCGTCGTTTACCTCGGCGAATACCCATCGTTGGTTGCCAATCTGGATGGATGTGCGGAGCTTGCCCAGTATATCCACTCCAAGCAATACAGTATGACTCATGGTGGGTAGTACTGCGTACTGATGTTCCACTATCTGTCCGTTTAAGGAGGCGCGGATAATGACCTCGCCTATGGTAGCGGCCTGGTGTCCATCAGCGGTACAGACGGTTTGCGGCGTCGGGTCCCAGAAGGCACGTAGCTGGGAACGATACCGTGCTAGATCGCTCCGAATGTATGAGCGAGTGGCCCCGGGTTAGCCGAGAGGCGCCTTGTGCGCTGGCTAGGTCGGCGTTTCCCTCCTCTGCGTGACACGGGGAGTCGCTGCTGCGGCGTCCGGGGGTGCCGCAGTAGCTGCAGAAGAGCTGACCGGGCCGTCGGCAGTCCTGGCAAAAATGTCCTCGCTAGCCACAGTTACAGCAGCAGGAGTTTCGATCGCATGATCGTGCGATGGGGCGGCTAGTGGTGGCTGAAGGTTGACTCGTACACCTGGGGTCGGTCGGCTGACCGAAAAGTCGAGAGGTGTCGGAGTTCTCGCTGTAGATCCTCAATCTCTGTGATCTGGGCCAACAGATCAGCTCGGGTATGAATGTCGCACCTCCGAATGAATTGTCGGTACTCTGGCGAGAGGTTCCGATGGCATTGGGTCAGTTCTTCCGCCTCAGTGAATCTCCCGTAGCGTCGGAGGAGTGTTTCCATCGTTGTAAGGTAATCTCGGCCGGACTCGCCGCGGCGCTGAGTGCAGCGCTGGATTAGCCCGAGAAGAACGCTCGGGTGGTGGTGTGATAGATATTCCTGCCGGAAGAGTTCTTCAAAGTCTTTCCACGTTTCCCATCTTCAACGATGATTTATGTACCACTGCAGCCGCGGTACAGTAGGCATGGCAGACCATGTAGAAGGGCGGTGGCGGTCAAGTTATAAGTGACCTGTATGAGTGCCAGTCGGTCCAGAAAGTCGTCCGCTCCTTTGATCCGTTCTCTCTATTTGGGGGATGTCTCAGGTCTAAAATCCTCTCTCCCCACCTTCTCGTGGTGGACCCTGAGGGCGCACATAGTTGTGCGTCGCTAACAGGGAGAGGGGTACGAGGCGGGAAGTAGCACCTGTGGTGTGTGAGGCGATGCCGGCGGGATCTCCGGATCCTGGCAGAGCCTCCCATGCCGGTAAGGCTCACACTGAGTAGGGGTGAAAATCGCTTCACAGGGACGAGAAGAGGTCGTTCCCGGGCGGTGGCCCACTGGGAGTGCTCCCCCCGGTGCGCTGGCTTTGCTTCTGCTGGCCTCAGGGGGGGCTGATGTGTGCTCGCACTGTCGAGGTGGTAGTGCCGCGCGGGATCAGGAGCCGGCCCCTTCGGGACTTCGACCAAGTAGTGCGCGGTGAGGTGCGGGTGTCGGAGCCCGCACTTGCTACGGGCGGGTGCCCCCCTGTGGGGTATTCCCGGGGGGGGGGGGGTTAAATGCGAAAGACGGGCTCCGGGGAACTGAGGTAGGGGGCATGTCTTTCGTTAAGCATGTCCCCCGAGGGTACACCCGTTCCCGTCCAGCAGCCTGCCCCGCCGCGTACGATGCGCCGGTATAACAAAAACTATGGACAACTTAATTAAAAACGCAGGAAGCACTGGTGCCGGGTCGGCCGGCAATAGCAGGGATGACGGCAATGTCACACGGCCATGCACCGTTGTGTTGGAGGGGTTACCATGCCCGGAAGTGGTCGAGGAAGGAGGTGTGACGTCGAGGTCCAGTTCAAGGGCTTCGTCGACACGCGGGCTGGGGGCTGCAGGCCCATCTGCAGCAAGCTCGAGAAGTCGCCGGACCGGAGTTGGCCTTGCTGCTCTCGATCCGGGAGCGGGGTCACGGCTGGGGGTGAACGAGGACGATGGCGTCTCTATGACGTCAATGTCCTCGACCTCGTGCGCTCGGGCCGAACGACGCGCTGGTGCTGATCGGCCGGTGTCGCCGCCTGTAACCCGGGAGGCCGCCAAAAAAGCCCGGATCAGGGATGCTTCCTCCCCTGTAGGCGTCGGCGCACCGACTGCAGCCCTGTGGGACAGGATGCAGTCGGATGGCCAGACGCTCAGGGAGGAGAACGCCAGCCTCCGGCGGGAGATCGAGGGCCTCCGAGAGACCCTCGACGCTGTGCGTGGGGAGGTGATGGTCCTCAAGAGGAGGCTTGATGCTCCCCTAGCAGGGCCGTCGTCTCCACCTGCCCGGGGAGGTCGGTTCGACACCGACACCGGTTCCAGCGACCACCACGGCGAGGGACGATGGGGCTCTCCTGGCCAGGATTGGGGCTCTGATTGATGCGAAATTTGCGTCAATTAGAAACGAGCTCCTCCTGGGCTTTCGGGATCCCCAGCCACGCCCCGCGAAGCCACTGCAGGGTGGATATGCCGGAGCGGTGGGGGGGCAGACGACCCCTGCGGCTGCGGTTCGTGCCGTGGCTTCCTCTACACTGGCGGTTGGCGGGGAATCCTTCCCCGTCATTATTAAGCCGGCGGGGGGGAAGAAAAAGAAAAAGGGGAGGAAGAGGGGGGCCCAGGCCGCCCTACCATCCACCATTCCGCAGTGGTTGTTGCCTTCTTCCCCCACTAATCCTGCGACGGCACCGGGCAATTCCGATGGGGCTGCCTGGTCGCAGGTGTTGGGGCGGCGGGCGAGGAGGGCGGCACGCCCATCCTTGGTCCCGCCCGTCGCCTCAGCCCCTGTCTAAAAGGGCGCGGGTAATGGGAGCGCGAGGGCGCAGAGGGGTGCAGAGGGGCCACCTCCACGCGTGGTGGCCCCTCCCCGTTCGGCGGCGGTGACAATCACCGTCCCGGAGGGGAGTAGGGTCACCTACGAGGAGGCCATTAGGAGGGCTCGCCAGGACGTCGATCTGGGAGCCCTCGGGATTGAGGCCCTCTCCTGGAAGAGGGCCGTCACGATGGGCCTGATTATTCAGGTCCCGAGCGCCGATGGGGGCCCGAAGGCAGACGCCCTGGCGGCCAAAATGACCGCTGCCTTGAGGGGCCTGGAGGTTAGGGTGGCTAGGCCTGTCAATAAGGCGGAATTCCGCTTGACGGGGCTGGACATATCCGTGACCCCCCAGGAGGTAGTTGCGGCGGTTGCGAAAGCCGGGGGCTGCACCGCCGAGTCCGTGAGGGTGGGGGAACTGAAGGCCCCGCCCAATGGACTCGGCACCATTTGGGTGCAGTGCCCAGCCGTGGCGGCCTCGGCAATCAAAAAGGCCAAGCGAATTAGGGTGGGGTGGTCCCTCACCCAGGTGGTGGTGCTGGCAACCCGGCCGGAGCGGGCACTGCTACCGGTGAGGGAGCTCCACCCACAGGGCCGCCGGAAACCGTGAGGTCCCGCACTGCGCGGTGTGCGCCGAGTTGGGCCGGCCTGCGGAACATAAGGTAGGGAGCAAGGCGTGCCAGCTGCGATGGAGGTGGAGGCCGTGGCGTCAGGGGAGGTGATTTCCCTCCCCCTATCCATGCAGCCGTCTGAGGGAGGTCCTGTGACGGCCTAGAAGTGGCGCACGGGGCTTCCCTTGGGGTATTGCAGGCCAACCTGAACTAGTGCCGCCGGACACAGGACCTTATGGTCCACTGCCTGGCGGAGTGGCGGGTTGGTCTAGCGGTGGCCACGGAGCCGTACCAAGTCCCCGACCATCCACACTGGTTCGGGGACGAGGACGGCCTCGTGGCGATGTGGTACCGTCGCCGCTCGGCGACTGTTCCCCCCTGCACCGTGGTCGAACGGAGCAGGGGGATGGTTTTGGTAAAATGGGGGTTTTTGGACCGGCTGGGGGCTATGTTTTTTATTTTTTTTTTTTTACTAGAGGAAATGCGTTTACGCATCCTCTCATAAGGAGGGGGTAGTGTGGGATTCGCCCCTTGATTTGATATCAAGGGGAATACCCACTAAAACCTCACGGTGGCCGGCCACGGCGCATTGGGGAGGGGCACCGGAATCTCTTACGAACGCTACCGCCCCCCCCCCCCCAACAAAGGGAGGAGTGCCATCCCTGGTGGGGCGTGAATACCTCCCCACCTGACCGCTGGAGCCACAGCCCGCGGTCTCGCCTGTCCCTTTTAGTCGCCTCTTATGACAAGAAGGGATTACTGTGGGCGTATTCTGTTCCCCGACCCACAGGGAAAGGGGGGGCTATGTTAGCCCCCTATATGGCCGACCCAGTGCTGGTCCTCGGGGACCTCAATGCGGGGTCCACCGCGTGGGGTAACCCGAGGAACGGCTCCCGAGGCGGAGCGTTGCAGTATTGGGCGGAGGGGATGGAGCTCCGGTTATTAAACCAGGGCTCTGTACCAACGTGCGTGAGGTGGAACGGCTGGTCCATCGTGGACGTATCGTTTCCGTCAGCCGCCGCCTCACGATGGGTGTCTAACTGGCGGGTCTGGGAGGGTGAAACGTTGTCGGAAAACAGCTACGTCCTTATGGACGTGGCTGTGGTCTCGGAGCCGCCAGCGGACGCCCCCCTACGACGTAGCATCCATTCAGCGCCAAGATGGGCGCTGAAGCGACTAGACGAGGATCTACTGAGGGCCGTGATTATCGGCTCCGCTTGGCCTCCGGCCAGGGTGCGCGGGGCAGAAGAGGGGGCTTCGTGGATCCGGGACACGTTGCAAATGATTTGCGACGTAGCTATGCCCCGGATCCGCGAGCAGCCCCCGAGGAATTCTGCGTACTGGTGGACGGGCGAGGTTGCCGACCTCAGAAGAACGGCCAGCCGCGCCCGTCGCCAGTATACCCGTGCTCGGTGCCGCCACTTCTTAGGCGGTGACCCGGAGTGGAGAGTCGCCGAACTGTACAGGGTGTACATGGTGGTGCTGGGGAAGCTCCGCCCTTAGTCGTCCCCTGTCACGGAGAGGTTAGACCCGGAATTCCTGGGACGCGTGATTGATACCCTCCTTCCCCTCAATGATGAGGGAGAGGGTGCGTTGGAAGGCGCCCCGAGTCCGACTATTGAATGGTTGGATGAATTCCGGGTCACGGACTCTGAGCTGTCCCGGGCTACCGGGGGACTCCGGGCTAGGGGCAAGAAAGCTCCCGGCCCGGATGGAGTACCCGGTAGCCTGCTGGCTCTGGCCTTGGGAGTCCTTGACCCGGCGTACAGGAGCGTCTTGGACGCTAACCTGCGCCAGGGAACCTTCCCCAGTGTGTGGAAGAAAGCATGCCTGGTTCTCCTCCGGAAGGGGGGAAAACCCGCAGAGTCTCCCTCTGCGTACCGGCCGGTGTGTCTGCTTGATGAGGCCGGCAAGCTTTTTGAACGAATCATAGTTGCCCGCCTCCTAGAGCACCTGTCGCGCGACGGTCCCGACAGCGACAGCCAGTACGGATTCCGGAGGGGTCGCTCAACGATGGACGCGTTGGAGCGTTTGCGCCTCCTCCGGGAAAGGGCTGTCGCTCGGGGCCGGGTGTTGATTGTTGTGTCGTTGGACATATCCAACGCCTTCAACACCCTGCTCTGGAGGGAGATAGCGGTGGCGCTGGATTATTTTCAGGTGCCCCCCTATCTCCTGGAGGTGGTTTGGGACTATCTCCGCGGCAGGGAGGTAGTATTTACCGGTCGGTACCAGGTTGTGCACACGAGGGAGACGCACCGTGGGGTTTCGCATGGGTCGGTCCTTGGACCGCTTCTGTGGAACCTTGCGTTTGACGCGGTGCTGCGGATTGTCCTTCCTCCGGGCGCGGGAGGACTATTATATGCTGGAGGTAAGACTTGGGGAGGACCAGGCACCTTGCTGAGTCCGCCCTAGACTGCGTTGTCGAGCGAATCCGGAGGATGGGTCTGACCGTGGCTGCTGCGAAGACCGAGGCAATCTGGCTTTACGGATTGTCTCGGGCGCGGCGGCCGCCCTGCGATCGGGACCTCCGGATTCGCGTCGTGGATACCTTCGTCGACATCAGGCCCACCCTGAAGTACCTGGGCCTGATCGTAGACGGCTGCTGGCGCTTCAAGGAACACTTTGACCTCCTGGCCCCCAGAATGGGGGGAACAGCGGCAGCGTTAGCGCGGTTGCTGCCCAATATCGGGGGGCCAGAGTTGAGGGTTTGCCGCTTACATGCGGAGGTGGTGCGGTCGATAGCCCGTTACGGGGCCCCCGTGTGGCATCGCTAGCTCGAGGGCAGCCGGCGCAACCAGGCACTCTTCAAAAGAGTGCGGCGCCGGCTCGACCTGCAGGCCATACGGGGATACCGTACCATCTCTGCCGAGGCGGCGGGCCTCCTGGCCGTGATTCCGCCCTCCGGGGGTGGCACTCGCGGCTAAGGAGGTACATGAGGTCGAGTGCCAGAAGCGCCAGGCCCGGAGGGACACGCTCGCTCGGTGGAAGCAAGAGCTTGCTCCATCGGGCCGTCCGATTGTCCGGGCCATCCTGCCCATATTTGATATATGGTGCAGTATGCGGGGAAGGTTGACCTTCCGCCCTACGCAGGTGCTCTCCGGGCATGGATGCTTTTGAGAATACCTGCACCGGATGGGGCGGGAGCCGACACCGCAGTGTCACCACTGCGGCGAGGAGGTGGACATGGCGTGGCACACACTCGAGGAGTGTCCGGCATGGGCTGCGCCGCGCCGTGCCCTAAGAGTCGCAGTGGGTGAGTGGGACCTCTCCTTCGCGGCCACGGTCGACCACATGGCTTCGAGCGAGAGGTTGTAGAAAGCGGCGGCCACCTTTTGCGAAGAGGTTATGTCGCAGAAGGAGACCGACGAGCGAGCCCGGGAAAGAGACCCTGGCTCGGCAAGGAGGACAAGGGCGCAGGGACGTCCCTCGCGCCGGCGTACCCCCCTGGGTGGGGGTATGAATAGTGGAGGGCCGTGAGGGGCGCCCGCGCGACGACAGGTGCCTCGCATGGAGGCGGCGAATGTAAGGGGCCGGGGCTTGAGCTGACCCTGGCCCCCTGAGGGGATATAATTCTCCTCGGGACGGGTCGAGGTTGTGTGGTCGGCCCGTCCCCACTTGGACCAACGGGTCCTGTAGGGGCGCATGGTGGGTGGGGTGGGGAGGGTCGGGGCGTGCCATATCACGCCTCCGACGACCCTCCCTTACCGGTGTCGGCGTCTTCTTGTCCTGGCGTTCAGGAAGCTCTTTGTTTCTTGAACCAGTACGGACACGAATATGCCGGGGGCTGTGGGTGGACCGAGCGGGGGCTCGGGAAGCCCATTCCGACGGCCCCAGGGATGGGGGCACCGAGCGGGTCCCTCCGCCCGGGGACTTAAAGAGTAGCTAGTGGGGGAAGCTAACACCCTCCCCCCGGGATTCATGTAAGCTGGGAAGCGTCCTGCGATTACTCGCGTGATCCAGGCGCTTCCCATGTAGCTTAGGTGGGTGTGGGGTTTTAGTGGGTACCCATCGCGGACGGGCGCGCCTTTGGCGCTCCCCTCCCCGATGGTAGTCCCACATAACCTTGGTTTTTCCCCCCAGGAAACCGAGGTATGCGTAACGCATTTTTCCACAAAAAAAAAAAATGAAAAGAAAGGTGGATTAGTTTACCCATCGGCAATCGATGCTTCCTCTTCCTTGTCCTGGGATTGGGTCTTCAGCTCCGCCAAGGTGCCGGTGGAGTCCAGCTTGAGGTCGGCGGCGATACGGATTATATCTTCCTGACGTTGGAGATAAACCCACCCTACTTTCTGCATTCGGTTTGGCGATCGCGGTGTCCCTGTTCGGGTGCCAGATTGTAACGATAACGCGATTTGGTAGCGGTCGAACTACTGCGAAAGTTGCCCCGCCTCAACCGGTAGCCGGGATAGGCTGAGTACAACTAGGGGTAGTAATGGTAGCGCCGAGCCCTCGCCGCAAGGGGGAAACGGTATCGATAGTCGTACGCTTCTGAACCGCGATCTAAGGGGAGTACTAACACTTACACAAAACTTCGGCGGGTAGTCAGACTGCGGGAAGCGGGAGCTGGAGGGAGGTGCCCGAGAGGGGTTAAATCGGCAGCGCGAGCACACCTCTTCTTCCCGGGCGAGTGGCCGTGGAGGCCCGAAGACGGCTGTCGGCACAGACACGTCTTTCGGCGATCGAGGTTATCCCACGCCTCGAGGGCGGAAGCCTCTGAGAGGGGCCGAGTGGGTAGACGGAGTTGACCGCGTTCTCAGAGGGATCTCGTGGTCCGGAGGAGAGGGTGCGCCGCCTCTACTTAGGGGTGGTGCGGTCGATGGTCCTATACGGATCACCCATATGGGCGGGCGACCTGATGGCACGCCAGCGCAGCCGGATGCTGCTCCGACGTGTGCAGCGGCATATGGCCATCAGGATCGTAAGGGGACACAATAAAATAAACGAGTTGAACGACAAATCTTTGTAATTACTGCTCGATGTGTACAGCAATGCTCGTTCAGGCGTTCTGCTTTGCAGCGTCGCGGTCTCGGTACTTATGCGCGACGCTCCCCACCTTTAGTTGTGAAAGAGCGCCGCGCTCGACAGTGACGCTTGGTCCCAGCCTAGCGGCAGTCAGTGGTATTATGTTTGGGGGAATAGGAATCAAGCACGGCGGGGCGCGAGCGCGAGAGGAGAGGGTCGCGGCTATTATTCGCGTTAGAAGGAAGAAACACTTATTTGAGGTAATCAAAAAATCATGTATAACGACTTCATTTTATTTTATTTTGAAAAGAAGGTTTCTCCTTCTTCTTAAGGTATATTTAATATTGAATATTTATTGTTTGTATTATTTATTTTTAGAATGCTTCAATTAATTTATTTTGTAAGAAGTCATTCATATATGTTAAATAAGTATCATCAATTTCATTTATTATTACATTTCATTATATTCTATTAAATTATATGTTTTTTTTTAAATTTCACTTACGATTCCTTACATTTTATTAGAATTTTTTTTACATTCTTCACTTTTTTAAATACTTTTCTAATATATTTTAATCGAACGACATGTCGTTATAATTTATATTTAATTCTAATGTCATAGGGTGGGACCTCTCGCTCCCGGCTGTCGTTTCGACTATAGTTGGAAGCGAGGGGTCCTGGAGAGCGGTGTCCTCTTTCTACGAGACTGGTGTCTCGCAGAAGGAGAATGACGAGCGGGATCGGAATTGTGCGCCGACTACGAAATTATTATTTAACATAATTTAATATAAAGGAAATAGAAATTTAAAATATTATTCAATATCATTTAATATTAATGAAATAGAAATTATTTCATACTTTTTAGTGCAATTTTATTATTTTTTCGAAGACGGTTATATTTTTCGTCTTATTCTGTATCCGAGCCTGAATGACTATTATCTCGTCGAAAATGCCTGTCATAGCGCGAAAGTGACTGTGACGTAGGATAAAGACCTCGCGAGTCACGATGCCATTCCGGACTTCGTTTCCTGCCGCGATATTCGTTTTCGTAGTCATATCCGTCTCGATCGTCATCGCAGTTTTGCCGCCGATTTTTAAGACGACGCTCAATTTGAAGGACCGCGTCGAATACGTCCTCCAATTCGTTTACCGTTTTCCCCAAAGCTGTTACTGTTAACGCTATCTGCTGAGGTAGTCCCTCAGTGAAATTTTCAAGCACGTCCTTTTCCATCTCCTTGATGAGTGCTTCGCTATTTGCACCGTACCGATTACAAATCGTAGTACGAATAGAGTGGACAAGACGACTAGTTCTGTCAATGTACCTCTTCAATGATTCGTCGGGGCGAATTGTAAGACGAATGGTTTCGCCTTGAAAATACGCTAAGTTCCGTCGTGGAGCGTATCGTTTTTTGAGATGATTTAGAAATTCCGACTTATTTGCAAACGATTTACCTTGTACGTTTATTTTGGCCGGACCAATGAGTTTGATTAAAACTATTGCCAGATAGTCCGACTCCGTATTCGGCGGAATCAACCGGAATCAACCGTCCAACCGGGAATCAACCGGAATTCACCGTCAAATACCGAAATAGATGCCGCTGCGCATTGAACGAAATTACGTTGCGTAAGAAGCGACATTGAATTAGCCATAGAAAGAGTCAATTTGACTATTTCGTCGGCTAAACTTGAAGCCGCTTCGTGAAGCATGATTAATCGAAATTTAAGCTTCAAACAGATGTGAAAAGAAACGGAAGCTTATCTACTTCTTTTGCTGAACAATACAATAATGGTTTATTCGCGAACCGTACCTGTAAAAATGTAGGTATGCAATAGGTCCAACTACTAATTTCTTGCGTCGTACATAGCGATTCGTCGCACAATGCATATAAACTAACCGGAATATCACGTTGATACCGGTGCACTAAGGAAGATTTTTCAATGTCCAAACACGTAGTAAGCGCGCACTGGAAGCAGATTTCGATTCCCGTGGAAGAGTTGACATCCAACCTTTAATACATAGACTTTCACGTTATTCTGGTATAAGCTGGAGACGCTGTCTAAGTGACCGTTCCACCGGTTTTGAATCGCGATGAGTACTCATAAAAACCTTTGAATTATCAGTTACTAAAGGATATCCCACCGTTGTCACCAGTTTTTTACGAGCCGAGGGCTGAGAGGCTTGTTTCGGCCGCGAAGCCGAGGATAGTTGTTGTTTTGGACAATTTTTGTTAATGGGGATGTGTCTTCGTGGACGCACCTACGTATAGTTGCCAATAGGGGGGACGAGGGCTGGAAGGGTCTCATCTGGACAGTCATGCCAGGCCGAGAACCCCGGTGGGACTGATATTCCACCAACACCATTCGAACTTGCTCGTCCGGTGAGGGGAACTTCGGTGAAATTAGGGGCCCAACCGGCTCAAGTCCACTCACTGCCCCTCCTCTTGGTGCCCCTGGGCCTCCGCTTTAAGAGTCGGAGCTCGCTTGCGAGAATCGACATGCTGGATGCGAAGGGCGAACGCGGTGAGATGGCAACAGAACGAATTCCTTGCTGACGACACGGCAAGTGAGAGGGATCTCGGGGTACGATGCCCATCCGCAATATGGCATCTTATATAATGATAATGGACCCAAACGGAAGTCACGTTTACGGTGCAGGGGGCGTCGGATGCTCCAGTACCGGCACGGTAAGGAGTAATTGGCCGAGCTCGCTCGCGTAGTTATCCTACGACTGGGAGAATCCCGATGTGAACCACCAGGCCCCCGGGTTCAGCTATGGATTTGGTGAGGAGGAGTGTGCGGCGGGGCGCGCGATGGCACTCTCCTCCCTCGGGCCCTTATACGGGTGGAGAGGCTAGAGGGTCATTGACTGTGATCCGGGCGACGACTAAGGTCAGGGGAGGACCTTACAGCCGACGCTGCCGACTCGGAGGCCTCGGTAGGCCCCGTTGTGTCGGCCTCTCCCAGCACGTCCTTCATGAGTGCGCCCTCGCCGAGGCGAAGCGACAACACCTGGAGGTCCAGGTTCGGGAGACTAAGCTTCAGTCGGAGCCTGACGTGGAAGGCCCCTCAATGGCCCCTTAATGGCCCCACTCAGGACTTCGACTTCGAACTCCAGTAAGTCCCTCAGGGAAGAGAGGGAACTGACCGCAGAAATGCGCCACGCGCCCACCTCTGAACCGGGGCCAAAGATTTTCGAGTCGCTGGACGCGATCCACAAGGTCGAATAATCGAGTCCACAGTGCTCGAATAATCTTAAGGGCTCCCTGGTGCGCCACCTTCGGCTTGCGTCATTGAGTATAAAGTCCGCCACAGTTGAGCAGGCGAAGCGCGAATATCTCGGGAAGGGAGAAGGACCTGGAGAGATCGGTCTCGGAGTTCCGCAGCCGCGTCGCAGAGCTCGAGGCCCGGCTGGCTCCAAGCGGGTCTCCGCTGCCCCCTTTCCCCCTTTTTTTTATTGTGGGTAAATGCATTACTCATACTTCGGCTCCCCGGGGGAGAAGCCGAGGTTATGTGGGACTACCATCGGGGAGGGGAGCTCCGATGGCTACCCACTAAAACCCCACACCCGTCTTAGCTACTTGGGAAGTACCTGGGTCATGGTAGTACTCAACAGTACACTTCTCAGCTTACATAAATCCCGTAGGGAGGGGTAAGCCTTCCTCACTGCCTACTTTATAAGACCCCGGGCGGAGGGACCCCTCCGGTATCTCCGTCACTGAGGGCGGCAAAATGAGTTCCCCGAGGCCCCGCTCGGTACACCCATGGCCGTCGGAGTCTTCGTGCCTGCCCCAATCCCTCGAGGACGGCCCTTCCCGAGGTGTAACTGTTCTCCTCCGGAGATCGAGGTCAGCTCGTGCCACGGCCCGCCACATTCCCCCCTCCCCCTCCGGAGCAAAAGTCATCGTGGGGGCGTCCCCCCGTCCTTCCATTCCCTGTCCCCCCTACGGGGGCGATGAGGAGAAACGCTGGCGCGAGGGACGTCCCCGCGCCCACATCCTCCTTGCCGAGCCCGGGTCTCTTTCCCGAGCTCGCTCGGCAGCCTCCTTCTGCGACATAACCTCCTCGCAAAAGGAGGCCATCGCCTACCACAACCTCTCCCTCGAGACCATGTGGTCAACCATGACCGCGAGAGAGAGATCCCACCCACCCACTGCGACTCTTAGGGCACGGCGCGGTGTGGCCCATGCCGGACACTCCTCGAGTGTATGCCACGCCGTGTACACCACCTCGTCGCAGTGGTGACATTGCGGTGTCGGCTCCCGCCTCATCCGGTGCAGGTACTCTCCGAAGCATCCATCCCCGGAGAGCACCTGCGAGAGGCGGAAGGTCATCCTTCCCCTCATCTTGCATCATGTGTCAAATATGGACAGGATGGCTCGGACAATCGGACGGCCCGATAGAGCAAGCTCTTGCTTCCTTCGGGCTAGCGTAACCGGGCCTGGCGCTCCAGCACCTCGACCTTCTGTTCCTCCTCGGCCGCGACTTCAACCTCCTGAGGGCGGTAGGCAGAGCAGGCGATATTGTATATTGCCGCCCTCTCCGCCGCCGCCAAATGAAAAGGCGGCGAACCCTCAACTCCGGGCCCCCGATATTGGACAACAGCCGCGCAAGAACTGCTGCTGTTCCTTCCATTCGGGGGGCTAGGAGATCAAAGTGCTCCTTGAAACGCCAGCGGCCATAAACGATAAGGCCCAGATATTTCAAGGTGGGGTTGATGTCGACGGAAGTATTCACGACGCGAATCCGAAGGTTCCGACCAAAGGGTGGCCCCCGCGCCCGAGATAATCCGTAAAGCCAGATTGCCTCGGTTTTTGCGGCGGACACAGTCAAACCGATCCTTCGGATTTGACAGACAACGCAGTCTAGGGCGAACTCAGCAAGGTGCCTGCTCCCCCTGCATATACCAGGGTGTCATCTGCATAGCAGATGACTCCCCCATCAGAAGGGAGGACAACTCGCAGGGGTCTCCGCTGCCTCTGCGGCCTTGCCGACGGGCGTGGACGTGGGAGCCCTCAGCCGCCGCCTCTGCCATACGGGGGCTTATGCTCTCGCGGCTGATCGACCACCGACATTTTTGTAAACGAAATAGTTATTCACCCTGTATATATATTGTATATATATTGTTGAGTTTCGGCACAACGAGTTAAAGAGAACTTAAATAAATCCAAAGGGTGCTCGCAACACTATCTCCCTCTTCGAAAAAGCGGGCGTCCCGACCGCCGCAGCCTCGTTGATCCTCGCAGCCTTACCCTAGTCCGGAAGAGTGGAAAAATGCTGGGTGGCCTCTTCCAACCGTTAACTCGGCATTCGCCATCACGCCCAAGGGAAAACTACCCAAAACCCCTGGCCAAGGCATGGGTACGTGGATTCTTTTGAAACTTGTGTCCTTCTTTCTTGAACGGTCTTCAACTTCTCCGAAGACGCTTCTTCTTCTTGGAGCGAGAAAGTCCAATTGTCGGTTCGGACTTCCATACCAGACATCCCGGAGCATCCCAACTCTTACACTCCGTCGCTACAACCTGAAGCCTGATTCATCCTCGATGTCCCTTCCTCGATGTTCTTTCCTCTATACGAAAGAAAAACATTAATTTTCGTTCTCATTGAAGAGTAATCGCTGGAGCCGGACTGAACCTGGAGGACGAAAAGGCGAAACAAACACGAAAGCAGGGAACCATGCCTTTTGGATGTGCAATCGCCCCGTTCCGGACTTCTGACTCCTCTTGGTTCTTCTAGGCGAGTGGTGTCGTCCAAAGCACCATCCGTGCATCTCAACAACGCCCCCGAGCCCGCGATGTCCCCTCTGACCGACCCTTTTTTTTTTTTTTTTTACGTGAGGAAATGCGTTTACGCACGCCCCCTCATAAGGAGGGGGTAGTGTGGGACTCGCCCCTTGATTTGATATCAAGGGGAATACCCACTAAAACCTCACGGTGGCCGGCCACGGCGCATTGGGGAGGGGCACCGGGATCTCTTACGAACGCTACTGGTGCCCCCCGCGCCTCTCCCCCCGCAACGAAGGGAGGAGCGCCATCTCCGTTGGAGAGTGAATACCTTCCCACCTGACCGCGGGTGCCACAGCCCGCGGTCTCGCCTGTCCCTTTTAGTCGCCTCTTACGACAAGCAAGGATTACTGTGGGCGTATTCTGTTCCCCGACCTACAGGGAAAGACCCCCTCTCTGACCGACCCTAGCAACAGCCTCGCTTGTCCGACCAGTGAACAGGGACACCTATTCCTAAATGCTGACCACTCCTTGCTTACGCTACCTGGGGATCCCCCAGAACCATTCCTTCAGGGTCGTGTCCCGCAAGACACGATCAGGATCGCTACCAGGGAGGCTAGTAGGGCGGTTTCACGTATGTCCCCACCCTACTTGGTCTACCACTTTAATGCGGCACACTGAAAAACTCGGAAACTCGCCTCGAAGAACTCGTTCCCTGAAATAAACTTAAACAAGGGGAACCGAGCTATGAAAATAATCTCCGCAGTCCAGACCACCGATTACCCTTAAAACTAATCTTCATGTCGTGGTGCCGTCAGTAGTATAGCTAGGCGGGTTCTAACCCAGGAGCTCCGCGGAGGGAGCGGAGGAGGGGGGACCGAGATCGAGGGGTCGAGGGGGGTCACAAGTGGTGGGGGTTCGGTAATTATTACCTACGGTCGGCAAGGTAGGGTGTGATTATTACCAACGGTCGTTAAGGTAGAGGGGGACACCTCCGGTCAGTAATTATCAGTGATCGGTAAAGAAAAAAAACGCAAATTTTACATGTAACGCAATAAGCGCGTAAGGGTGGGGGATCCCGTTCTCTTCGCGCGCAGGAGTGGGAGTGTTTTTTCGGGCCCCGCGGGTTACCTCTCTCTCTCGCGGCCAAGTATTTTCTTCCTCGCACTCATGCCCTTTTACCCGTGCAACATGTAAGATTAGAAAAGATGAGGTAATTATCAGAGATCGGTAAAAAAGAGGAAGAAGAACATCAATTGTTCGACGTTTGGTAAGTATTATTATTATCGTTATCAGAGATCGGTAAGAAAGAAAAACGCAAATGGTACATGTAATGAAATAAGCGCGCACCCTGTAAGGGAGGGGGACACCATGCTCGTCGCCTTCGCGGGGGGTAAGCCCGCACCCCGTAAGGGAGGGGAACCGTTCTCTTCGCGCGCAGGAGTTTGGGCGTCGTTGCGAGCCTCGCGGGTTCCCTCTCTCTCGCGCCCGAGTATTTTCTTTCTCGCACTCATGCCCCGTGCAACATATAATATTATATTACAATCTTTGTAGAGCGCGCGATATCGGTAGGAACGTCTCGCGATGATGGTCTCGAGCAGAAGATCTAAAAACGCAAAATTTGCAAATTACAATCCGGCAGCAAATCTTTTATTTGCGTGATACAATTTTACAAGGACTAGATATTAAAGAAATGGTAGAGATGACATCATTCGTTGGCGATGAGAATAATGAAGAACGTGCAAAGGAAACATTACACCGGATGAGAATATGATATGGGGGGAAATGAGCTAGAAAGAAAGACACATATATCCAAGTTATTTTTTTTTTTATTGATAACTGTATTCCATCTAAACCTAATGCTAACAATTCAGTCAATTGCCAACAAAAAATACATACATTTTTTATTTCTGGTATTTCAACTACCAGTTGTATAATTTAAATACATTTTGTAAAGCGCAATTCGTTGCATGGTTTATGCACCGCATGGTATTAGTAACATCAAGATTTTTCAAACACGCGATATCTTTGTAATCAGCATCCATAGTTTCAATAGTTACATTCGCATTTCTATCAAGTAGATTTTTCAACAAGTCACGTTTTTGGCTTTCCTTGACATATGCAATAGGCCATGCATCGTCATCGACTATTGCCGTTTGTAATCAATCTATGGTACATAGATATACACATACTGTATATAGATATATACAGTATGTATCATACTGTATGGAACGAAGCCATCTTCCCACGACAGTCCATGATGATTTGCCGTCACCCAAGAACCACGAGATTTATCGACTGCCGATAGTGAATTCCATGGATAGGGGCTTTTGAAAATGTAATGGGTGAAAATGGTTCCTTTTCTCAACACCACCACTTCTTTAACGATAAACCTGGTTCTGTCAGTGAACCCTTGTATGTTGACAACAAACGTTGTTACCATCGTGACGATATCTTTGAAACTACGCCACAATGCGAGGTGTCCATCTCTTACATATTACAAATATTGCTGATGCTGCAGTTGATGTGACTTTGCGCACAACGTTGGACAATGGAGACTATTCGATGACGCGATCATGCAAAATAAGACAGTACGCGGTGGTATATGCTGGCACGTTTTCTTTCCAATCAAATTCTATTCGCACATCTACGGTAGCGCTCTTGATTGATTCGTTCTGTCGCGAGCAATCGATAACTACAAACGATCCATGCAACAAAAAGTTGTCCGTTGCAAAGCGTTCCGTAACAGTCGTATCCGTAATAAGCTTTACGAAAACGTGCATACATATCAAAAAGAATAGCATATCTGTTTCTATAAAAATCAAGATTTAAGTCATCGTATGGATAAAAGTCAGAGTTCAGATAAAGTTTCACGTTGGTTAATTTACATGCATCGAAGTTGCTCGCATCTTCAGACATGATATTCTTTCGACCAGTCTGCAGTGTAAAAATGACGTATCGCGGTTTCTCCAGCTGAGTTGCAGTTTTAACGGCCCACGAATGTTTTGTCGTACTTTGCAACAAAGGGTACTCGTACAGGTCCCACGAACGAAAACTCATGCTTAGGTATTGCCCGCTTTCCAAAATTCGCAACAACGATAGTTTATTCGTATTGTTGCGTTTCGGCATAATGAGTTAACACGAACTTAAATAAATAACAAACAGCTTTACAATAGAAATATGTACAACAGTAATGCAATTAAATATAGCTTCGGAATGTCTGCTCTCAATGGCGTCTTGCTTGAATCTGACAGCTTGACGGGCGATCGATCCGATCGCCTTCTTCTCGCTGTCTTCATGTTCCGGTCGCGAGCACCAGCAGGCCTTGGATCCATCCAAAGGGTGCTCGCAACAGTATCATTCAGTACGACGTGAGGCAT
This sequence comes from Hylaeus anthracinus, assembly GCF_026225885.1. Lineage (NCBI taxonomy): Eukaryota > Metazoa > Arthropoda > Insecta > Hymenoptera > Colletidae > Hylaeus > Hylaeus anthracinus. Next base: position 33,739 of record NW_026534838.1, read on the forward strand.
TCGCTACTGTATCTTTAACAATACGACAACCGGTTCCAGCGTGGAATCTCCAACGGTGCAATTATTATCACTGCGTGCGCGTATAAAAATGAGTTCGTGACGAGCGTTGATTACTATACGCCTGTAATCTTCGCAAAAACCCAACAGCATGTTGAGCGGTACACAGAAGTTGAAGTAACCTACTGGTATGTTTGACTGTGTGATCCATCCAGCATTCCGCAAAATTAGCGATTTATCAAATGTTAGAGACACAAAATTTTTGATGGTGCTTGTTATTCCAACATTTTTGTTGCAATCAATCTCCACACCATTGAGTTCATATCGAATTTCATCAAACATAAACGTGAGACAATTGTTTCCGATGTGTGCTTCCACCCCTTCCTTTGGTTTCTTTACTCTGAATCTTCCTTCAACGTGAAGAAAGCTCTCGCATGGTTACGTGTATAAATCCTGCTGTTGTATAGGTGTTTGTATCTCATCGTTATGTTCAAACGTTGTGTTGGCGTATGGGTTGTATGTGTGAGTCTGAATCTTGGCGATGCTGTCGTCAAAGATCAGTTCGCCTCCAATGTTTAAGATGTTAACCATTTCGTACAACGAAACCCAACGATTTCAGAAATTCAACATTCGATGCAGTCACTTTCGCAGGTTATCGAATTGTCTTCTCACCCAATGGTTTTAGACAGCCAATATTCGATACAGTGAGTTTCGCAGGCGATCGAATTGTTTTCTCTTTGCTTTCACGTGTCGTCTGCTCCGCTTTGTTCAATACAAGCACCTCCCACTATTGCCGTTGTCTCCATACATCCAGCCGAACGATGATCTACTCCCCTCGAAAATCTAATAATTGACCGTCTTGATCCACGAATCGTCAAATCCGAAATACTTCATGGAGTGATCGGAAGGTAAATGATCTGTGTCGGTCTTTCCGATATATTATATCCTGGTGGAACGATAGGCGAAAACTCGTGTATCGTGTGCACGCTCTTGTTATTGCTGTAAGCACCAGCCGTCACGTTGCATTCAATGCGAATAATATTTACGATCATTATATTGATTAGCGCATCCGATTCGTGCCATTTTCGCGGTTGCGGCAACCGATTCGTCAAAAACGCCAGCAACGAGTCAATAGTATTGAGTTTGGTAAAATTAATGCTGTAATCGCACTTGATTTCGCTCTTTATCGTATTATTGTTAGCTCTAAGTATCAACGGGTTCCCATCATTACCCTGCGAAAGCGACCGTCGCAAATACATGTGAATGTCATCCAGCTCGTAAGATCCTTCCAGAATAATGATTTGCTAAAATTTATTATTCGACAAATTTATATTCGGTATGGTGTAATAAGTCTCAAAATCCGTAAGACCGAGCTCGTAATCACCATCGCTCATATCGATGGCCGGAAAATAGCTTACTACGAGAATGCTACCTTGGCCGGTGAGCGTTAACGTCAGCGACATGTTCAAACGAATACTGGAGTTAAAGAATGGAATGACTGCCCTTAAATTGATTGTCAACCGTCTGCAGAACCTGCAAACATAGCTGTCCGCAATTGCTCTGATTATAGCGCTGATAAGGCCTGTGATTATACTCGATTACGCTATTCTTGAAATACTGTATCAGTTTCCTCGGCGGTTGAAGATTGCCAAAACTTTTGAAATATATGGTGCGAGTTCCTCGTTTTGCGTACACAACCCAATGAGTACCAGATCCCTCGAAAGTAACAAAATTTACGATTCCGCTCTCGTTCCTGTGTATCCCATCTGTTGGTAAAGTATTGCGCATAAAAATACCCCTGAAATATGGAATACGCATACGCTTTGCCCGATGCTATAGTTGTACGATGGTGGTTACACCTTCGGGCATTTTAATTTTGGCGTTTTGTTTTCCTCTTTGAAACTCCTCGTCCGCGTTTGTACGGCGCGAAATATACTCCGGGACCTTCCATAGTACGATTGTGCCGTTGCATTTCCTCCAGCTGTTTTCGCGCAGACTTGGCGTCATTCACGGCCTTAGCCTTAGCAGCACCACCGGTTAATGCTCCTATAGCTAATAACGCAGGTAAGAGAAACGGGAGGATACCGCCACGCTTTGCTATCGGTAGAGCTCACTCCCCCTTGTTCTTCTTACTACGACTCTTTTTCTTCTTGAGCCCCATTCCAAGCTTCGTCTTAGCTTTTATTGAAGTCCAAACAGCTGCAGCAGTCGCCCTTTCGCTGAATGTAGCGTCCTTCGCAGTTATACGCTGGCGTGATCGATCAGCTAAAATTTGATCTGCCTCGTGACGATTGGTCAAATCTTTATTTCGAGAGTACGCAATATTGTGTTCTCTACAGGCTGCATCTAACGGATTTATAACTCGATCGCCGCGTGCTAAACGTTTGTCCAGGCGTGTACTCGGTGCGCAAAATTGATACCCTGGTACGTGTAGCTTAAACGGTAATTTGTTTATTAGAGTATTTACAAGTCCTGCTCCTGTTCTTCTACGCATAGGTAACAATCTTTTTTCATAGGCGTTGGTCCGTCTATGTGCGTACGTTGATCTCGACGATTGTAATGCAAGAGACACCTACGATAAGACTGGACTTCAGGATCAGCTCTTATATGTTTCGGCAGTTTATCCCACGCGTAATGAATGTCGCTAGCGAACCGATTCAAGAGTACTATCTTTGGCACGTATTCCAATTGCTCCACAGTCAAGTCGAACAGTGTATCACCATCGATCAGTATGAAAGCCATTTCTACACTGGCTGATACGTCTGGGTCACGCTAGTATAAATACCCCCCAACATCGACACATACCTTTTCTTTCATTTTTTACCACAGCTACTACCACAGCGTCTTTTGAGAATTTCTGCAATAAAATTGACGAAGAGATTGCGTTGGAAAAACACTTTAAACCTGTTACTGAACCACTAAAGACAATTGTCAGCAACACGTTAAGAAATTATGATCTACACAATAACACAGATATTGGAAGCGAACCATTATCCACTCCGAATATCAAGGAATCGGATAAAATACAATCAAATTTGTGGTTAAATTTCTCGAAACCGCCAAATATAAAAAAAAATCAAGATTAAGCAGTTTACCCCATATAAACCTGATAGCCTCTACACCAACCTCTACACCGATTAAGTCCAAACAGCTATTTCTCGACATCTGTTCGAAGTCAATTCCAAACGCCGGAAGGCGAAGAAACAGTACGTAATCATCTAGGTCCACAGAGTCGAAAATACATCGCACCTGTATTACGCGGCGACGTAGACGTTGGTATGGATTACGTGTACGGTGTTTATCTCACCAATGATGGACTGATGTTCGGTAACAAACATGTTGACGTGGACAATGCAGATAACATAATTATCGATGGCATGCGATATTCGAAGACACCCGGCCTTTACAAACTGATATTCAAGAAAACTCCAGATAACGATTTTACACTGAGGCTGATGAACGCAAATATAGGGACATACTGCCGATAACGAGTGTGCATAAGCACAAGCACAATTCGTATGGTCAAAAATTAGGCAACATACGATACAAGTATAACCATGTAATCAAACCTTTATTGCAAGATAAAAAAGTTGGAAAAGGCATACCGTGTTCCATGAGATTAACCAAAAACAACATTGATTACGTTCACTGGAATGATCCAAACGAACTCGTAGATCGGCTTCGATTGCTCGAGGCTTCGCGTCAAGCCGGTCACAATGCTCACGACAATGAGATGCTATCGATTATCGAGGAACTTCGCGAGGCAGAATTCATTAGAAATTAAGCTGCACCTTGGCGATACAGTCAATCGTCATTAAAATGCCAATCAACAAGTTTGGGTCATCGTTTGAAGGAATGGAATCATACTATCACTGGAATGGAGTAGTTAGACATTATGTACGCGACAACGCTCTTTGTGTTGTTGGCACCAATTATGACGCAAAGTCGCGCAAGATTCGACGGGTAGCACCGCCTGTAGAGGATGGCGATGCTATCAACAAGCTGTACTTGCACGAAAACATGGCAGTTATAAAAAGTAGACAAGACGTATTCGACAAAAAGATGATTATGTTTCAAAATTACGTTCAGAACTTGAAAGATAAGCTGAATAAATTAGAGAGGGATATTACCGAATTCCGAAATCTAATGCAGGTGCATCAATAGCTGGACGTTAATACAATTTACCGACCGACATACCGGTCAACAGACAGACATACCGGTCAACAGACCGACATACCGGTCAACAGACCGGTCAATCGTTGCGTTGAGCACCGATTTGATGTTTGATAAGACATGTACGTCAAGTGTTTGCGTCAGTGTCAAATCATACATGGCTGTGAAGAAACCTCGCAATACCGAGAAACGGTGTCTTATGGAAGAATTGCATGCTCCGGCGAAAAGAAATTTTCCCCGAAATTTTGCCGACTTATGGCAAGCGGAGTGGTCGAAATGCGACCTTACGCGCGGTATAACAGAGGCTTCCATTACATACTCACTGTTATCGATGTGCTGAGTAAGCATGCATGGGCCATACCCCTCAAAACCAAGAGTGGAAATGAAGTTTCTACAACGATCGGAAAGATAATTCGAAACAGTGGAAGGTATCTGAAAAATTTGCAAACCGACAAAGAAAAGAAATTTTACAACGCAAATGTGCAAAAACTTTTGTCAAAATACAACATAAATCATTATTCAACGTATTCAGTGATAAAAGCGTCAGTCGTCGAGCGGTTCAATCGTACGCTCAAAAACGACATGTAGAAACTGTTTACGCTTAAGGGGGTAGACACGGCACGTGACCTCTCTGATTCGGCAGGTCGGTATTACAGCAGCTACTCTCTGCATAGAAATGGTATTACCATTAGATATGCGGCAGCGGAGGAAAACTAGATGGAGCTGCTTGTTATTGCCACACAGTATAGTTTCTTCTCAAAAACATATACTGTATACTTCTTCCTCGAAGGATTCTGAATGCTCAGCGTAGTACGTAGTAGTATTCTGTTCCGCGCTGCGTATTACGTTTGTGTAGTGCGGTCACACTTCACCATCACGCGTAGATATACAAATAGGAGCTAGGTTGGGAGACCCTCGATGCCGCTGCGATGCCCCGTAGAGTTGCTCCGCGCTATCGAGAATTTGGAAAAACTTTAACAATTTTTTACGCGAAAACGGTACGTCTCAGGCATGTGGCTCCTTTGAAGCTTTTTACCTACCTTTGAATACTACTACGTACTACGCTGAGCATTCATAATCCTTCAAGGAAGAAGTATACAGTATATGTTTTTGAGAAGAAACTATACTGTATGGCAATAACAAGCAGCTCCATCTAGTTTTCCTCCGCTGCCGCATATCTAATGGTAATACCATTTCTATGCAGAGAGTAGCTGCTGTAATACCGACCTGCCGAATCGGAGAGGTCACGCGCCGTGTCTACCCCCTTAATTCGATGTAATCGCGGAGCCAGGGTGATTGTGCGAATTGGAGGACGCGGTGTATCTTTGTAATACGAATACCATGTCGCGTGCATTGCTGCAGGTTGCGATAGTGGATAACATAGCGCTGCTTATCGTATAGAGTTGCGAGCAGCTTGTCCTCTCTTTTGCCAGGTGGTTTGGCACGTGTGGGACAGAACGGTAGGTCCACGTGAATGTCATGCAAACGTTGCGGATATTCTAAATTAACCTCTAGAGTATAACCCGTGTGCGAATCGGCACCAATCGAAGACACGTCAAAATTTTCGACGTTGTCGACCCATCGAAAATCTGCATATCGCAATGGTTGACACATTGCCCACCCATACAGATTATTCACATCAAAGTACGTCAAGCACGACGATGCTTTCAATGGATCGTACGACTGCATGTACTTATTATTGGTTTTCGCGTATCTACCTGAACATTGACTTAATCCGCCGCGTATACCACGTTCGATAAACAGGACCATGTCGATATCTGTTAGTAATTCGAAATTAACTTTTCTATGCTTCAGCATGGCCATGTAAAACCGGGCAGAGTGTAATAATACGTGGGATCGAGTCCGTAACTTGTAATACAGCTTTCACGAAAATTTTCAAAATTATCGGCCAACAGCAAGACATCTGTTTTCAAATACAAATCGTTATACTCGCCCAGCGTTTGAATGATAAACCGTGTCAACACGTTCTCGGCGTGCGCGTACTCGCTCTTCGATACTGTATCACACGTCAAGGAACTGTAAAATGATTCGCGAGATGGCAAACATGATTGTTCCAACTTTTCGGCACAGTCAATGTACTCGTACGGAAAAACACCCTTTCGCGTCAATAATTCGCAATCATCGGTAGACAAATTTTGAAACTCGGTTCGTAAAATTCTTAATTTGCTTTTATCTAAGAAAGACGCTAACTTATCGAGACTGGTACTCAAGAATTTGTATGAATCGATCAATGTCAATTTTATACAATTTCGCGACGGTTCGTTTGGATCTTCGACACTTTTGGTGAACGAGATGTTCTTTTGTTATCGGCAATACACCGACGGCACCCTCGAAACCTGTAGCTATTTCTTCGATAATAAAATGCGATTGTAACCGGTCAAATTATGAAAAACTATGGGAATGCAAGAAGAGTTTTTATAATTTAGATTATAATTGGAGTGCGCGGGACCTCTGTATTGACCGGTTAGGTGGCAATGATCGCGAACCCTCGTATCGTTTTCTCCAAACGGTTTTTCGCAAATGTGACAGTGCGTCGCGTTGCGAAATGCCTCCTGCTGTTCGCTCGTTAAATCATCCATTTGTATGTTATTTGATAAAATTGATTTAACAAAATGTGCCAAATTTTTTAATTCTTCGACGAACCAGGAAACACAATTCGCATCACGACGACATTGGTATACCGACAAGGACGAATCGTACGCGCATTGAACATAATATGCAATACTAAATACTTTATGTAGCTGGTATGTGTATTTTGGCACTCCTCGATCAATTTTCTCCAGAATGCACTCGAGGTCGGCGTACACCGCAAATGGAATCCGCTCTTCCCGGATGTAGTTGTTGAAGCTGGCCACTTGCTTTCATCATCTGGTAATACGATAAATACAGCAAATTGACATGTCTCTCCATCTTTCGTGTGGCGAGCCGTATCGGTAGAATCTTCTTTCCTTCAGTGGTGTAGACGTTGATGGAGATGCAGTTGGCGTGTTCAAACTTTTTAATTTGGTTCAATATCATTGGAAATTCGATATCCTGGATATTCAACACCGTTGAATAATGAGGATATTTCGATGCCCGACATGCGTGAATTTCGGCTGGATGCAAAGCGGCCACTACTGGCCACGTGAAACATGCATTGTCGTTCAAGTATACGTTGATTACAGCTCTCTTTAGTTGTATTTCTCGCAGTAATTGTATGGTACATCCAGCATGCAGCAGCATATATTTATTCACGTTTACAATTAAATTGAGTATACGCGACTGCGCCCATCGGCTATCCCGTTCTTGAAATTCTTCCAGCGATGCTACGGTGGGTTCGACGACGCGTTACTCGTACCACTCTTCGAGATTGATCTCGCCAAAGATTTCAGAGTTCTTCGTGATGATAGTCTTGTTTGAGCGTTTATCGCCCGCTACAAACTCTCTATTAAACGCGGTATTCACTTTTAGTGTCTTATGTTTCACCAATGCACCCCGTATATGCTCGAGCACAACGTCTCTCGCATCCTGAAGAAAGTTACGGGGTTCGATGTAGTGCGAATTTAAAACAGCGCCGGTTAATACGCGGCTCTCGAACGCAGTGTCTATTTCACGCCACAAGAGTCCAGTACTTGAATACCCGGCACCTTCGTACACGAAACGTCTGCGCAACGAATACTTTAGACTATCGAGACGTGCGATACGAGCGATCAACGATTGTTGAACCCCGATCGATAATTGAAGGGGTTTTGCCTATGTTATGACTATGTTCTTCTAGCTACTTGAGGCACTCGTTGCATCGTTCTTCCCATGTATTCTTCTTGCGAAGTCAATCGATCGACCTGGTCCCACTATCGACTTTCCATTTCCAAGAGTTCTTCCATGGTTGCACTCACTTCTGCGCTGGGGGCCACTACAAAACGGTTTGAATGCAGTTCACTCTGCAGCACAATTTTTATAGTCTAGGCCACGTGACACGTGATTTTATCACATGATATCCCCTACTATGATGTCACTGCCTGCAGATTTTCGTAATCCCCTCATATTCCATATCGCTGTTTTCGTATGTTTTCCTGAGAACGTCCATATGTTTTTGGGAATTACACCACTGACGTATCAATTCATTAGAACGACTCCGCGATGATGACGGTCTTATTACGTATAAAAAAATTAGATCGCGCGCTACGCAAAGGTGTGTATGCTAAAAATAAATGTGGATCAGAAAGTGAAATGTGTGTGGGAGGAGAGATTTGCTGTTTCAGCATTTCTTTTTGCATCTGACAAGGAGTGGGGGGGGGGGGGGTTATATAAAAATGTCTAAACGCGTTTTTTTCAATCATTGTTCGCAACATGGTTCTATCGCCTCGTATTGAAACATCAGCGATGTGGTCCAATGCTGAAATCGCTCGATCAACGCGAGAGAATCTTCCGAACAAAGAGTTCAACTAATCATTAACAAAGAAATCGCGCACACAGTAAGTTCTTTGACAACATATTGCAAAATATGCGTTCAAAAATTCAATATCTTTTATAACTTTTTTTGTTTCTCTTGTCAGTAATAGCGATAATGTTCATTCGGAACGTAGAGTAACACGCGTGGTACGTATACTGGTGAGGAGATATCCCCTGACGGATACATTCTACAAGTATCTCAACATCGGGGTTTGAATCGGTGGTTCCTACGACGTAGAGCTGGGTATAGGAGACTCTCGTGGAAACAAAATTAAATTTTCTATGGATACGTGGAAAGATCTCCTACGAAATTCTGCCGATTTTTGCTGATACATCGGGAACCTCGAGCGAGCCGATAAACATTAATGATGTAACAGTTAAATTCCGACAACTAAACGACGTAAAACTCGCAAAACTCTCAAATCCTACCGTCTCTAAGTTCATGAGTTAAAAAACCGTACAAAAGTTGTTTGCTTTCGAATATTGTATCGATCACATGTACAGTTGGCTGTCTGAAAACTTATACCTGGTAGAATCTAAGTACAACAAGTTTATAGAAATAATACAAAATGCTGAAATTAAGGATTATACAAAGACAATTGTTGAACATGAAAATTTTGAGCGTCATTCATTGATTGACTCTGAATTGTTTGCATTAGGTTTCGATATAATGTTGGAATACAGTTATCAATAAAAAAAAAAAAATAACTTGGATATATGTGTCTTTCTTTCTAGCTCATTTCCTCCCATATCATATTCTCATCCGGTGTGATGTTTCCTTTGCACCTTCTTCGATATTCTCATCGCCAACGAATGATGTCACCTCTACCGTTTCTTTAATATCTAGTCCTTGTGAAATTGTATCACGCAAATAAAAGATTTGCTGCCGGATTGTAATTTGCAAATTTTGCGTTTTTGGATCTTCTGCTCGAGACCATCATCGCGAGACGTTCCTACCGATATCGCGCGCTCTACAAAGATTGTAATGTAATATTATATGTTGCACGGGGCATGAGTGCGAGGAAGAAAATACTCGGGCGCGAGAGAGAGGAAATCCGCGAGGCCCGCAACGACGCCCCCACTCCTGCGCGTGAAGAGGACGGTTCCCCTCCCTTACGGTTCCTCTACCTTAACGATCGTAGGTAATAATTACATCCTACCTTACCGACCGTAGGTAATAATCCCCCCCCCCCGTAGTAGTAATACCGACCCCCACCACTCGTGCCCCCCTCGCCGTCAGTTTCCCTCTCCCCACACACCCCTCGCCCTTGGTTCCGCCCTCCCCCGCTCCCCCTTTAGAGCTCCTGGATTAGAACCTGCCTAGCTATCCTACTGCCGTTCTTATTCCACTTGAAGTAGTCCTTGATATTTCGCAAGGTGTCGCACGTGGACCAGCTTGCACTTTTTCCTAGGCGAACGCTGAATCCTCTAACACGCACGGCTTTAAAAAATCAAGCTAGAATATGGGAAACACGTGCGCGAAGGTAGCTTTGTGTCCAATTAATAACGTGCGCAATCATTAATGTGTCCAATTTTACTCTGTGATACTCTGCTTGTGCGCAATCCAACTGTGCCCAAATCTTCCTATGCGCAATGTACCGTTTCTAAAAAATCGGTGTCCAATGCGACCGTGCGCAATCCTACTGTGCGCAATCGATGGCCTCCCCGAATATTTGATATACCTTCTTCATCGAATTTCCCTCCTCTTCTGCTTTTTTCATCTCTAGTCAATTACAGTTCTTACAATCTTCTTCGGCGCAAGGTCTTCTAGAAAGACCATCGGCGATTCCGTGTGCCTTTCCTTCTCGATGGCAAATCTCGAAATCATATTCCTGTAACCGCTCGATCCAACGTGCAACCTGACCTTCAGGGTTCTTGAAGATTAACAGCCAGCAAAGTCCCGCATGATCCGTTCTAATAATGAATTTGCGCCTGTAGAGATAATGGTCGACAGATTTAACTACTGCCAAACGTTCTCTACGAGTAACGCAGTAATTCTTCTTCGCTTTGCCTAAAGTTTTGGAGAAATAAGCCACGACTTTTTCCTGTCCTTTATGTTCCTGTGAGATGCTTCTAATTTCGCCATAAGAGGCGAACAGAAGCATTCGTGTCTAAAATAAATTCCTTTTCCACCGCTGAATAAGCAAATGCTGAAACTCCTATTAATTTCTTCTTCAGTTCCTGGAAAACTTCTTGACAATCTTCGGTCCAAACAAAGTTTCGTTTAGCCTTTGTGAGACGATGCAGGGGTTTGGCAATTGAGGAGAAATCCTTTACAAATTTCCGATAATACGTGCATAATCCTAGAAAAGTTCTTAATTTCGTAACATTCTTCGTCTGTGGCCATTCTAAAATTGCTTTTACCTTCTCCGGATCCGTCTTGACTCCACTCTTGGAGACAATGTGTCCTAAATATTTCACCTCTCGACAAAAGAATGAACATTTCTTAGGATTCATTAATAATCCAGCCTGACGTAAACGTAAAAACAATATTCGAAGACGTTCGAGTTTCTGTTCAAAATCATTTCCATTGATGATAATGTCATCCAAATACACTAAGCAAATCTTCCATGTCAAATGTTGAAGTACATCCTCCATCAGACGTTCAAAAGTTGTAGGGGCATTGCAAAGTCCAAAGGGCATTATCTTAAATTGCCACAAACCTGTTCCTACCGAAAATGCAGTATTCTCTCGGTCTTTCCTATCCATAGAAATCTGCCAGTAACCGCTCTGTAGATCCACGGTAGAAAACCATGATGATCCGGCAAGAGCGTCCACGGTATCCTCAATGCGGGGAAGAGGATACGAATCCTTGTTCGTAATTTCGTTCAGGTGTCGGAAATCTATACAGAAACGCAAACTTCCATCCTCCTTCTTCACGAGAACAATCGGAGAAGACCACGAACTCTGTGATTCTTCGATTACACCTTGATCGATCATTTTTCTAATATATTCCTCAACTTCAGCTCGACGATGTACAGGTAACCTCCGTGGTGCCTGCGTAATGGGCGAGTAATCTCCAGTATTGATAGTGTGTCTCACTCTGTCACAGTTTCCAAGCTGAGTTGAATTTTTAGCGAAAACATCTTGAAATTCATAAAGGAACTCAGCAAATTATTTCTTTTAAATTTCCGACAAACCTGACGAACAACGGTTACACAGTTCCTCTAAATACTGTGGAACGACTGTTTCCTTCCTCTTTTCCTGATTCCTCTTCTTGGCGACTGGCTCGCCCAGATGAATAGCTGGCCTGTAGGGAAGACAAAGCACATTCCGAGACAAGTCAATGCTGCATCGGTATTTCTTTAGAAAAGCTGCACCCAGGATGCACTTTTCGATCATGTCGACGATAAGAAAATCTTCTATACTCGAAAATCCTTCGATGACAACTTCCAGACTCTTCCTATCGTAAACCTTAATCTTCTCACCAGTAGTGGAACGAAGATCGAGTCCAGTCCCAACGATGTCCCTCGACGAACAAAGCTTTTTCTCAAGAAGATTAACGGGAGAACCCGTGTCAATAATAGTTCTACAGAATTTCCCACCAACTTTGCCATATATATACATTGCCTTCGAAGGAATTTCCGAACCTCCAGTCACCTTCTGCATCGTCACACTCTTGACGACCGGGGGACTGTTCCTCATGGTCCAGCGTCTCCTCCTTACGCCGTCCTCTTCTTGTTTCCCTGATTCAGTTTCTTCACAATTCTTGTTCTTGCTTGCACGTTCCTAGCCTTATAGCAATCTGTTTGATAATGTCCTGTCTTACCACAAAGCCAACAGGTAATCCTTGGCATATTGTTCAAGTGTTCCTCAGACCTTTTGGGCGTCTTCCTTTACTCCGGAAACGTTGTAAAATTGTTAAATGATTTACTCCTTCGTTTTTTCGGGAATCTTTCTCGCGATTTAACCGCGGAACTAGAAGATATCGTCTCGATGGCCTTAATTTCAAGAGCTCTAGTTACGGCGGTCCTTAAAGATATAAAACCTCCTAATCCCAGTTCTCGCTGTATATTAGAATTAGGTGACGCCGTCACGAACTGAGACGCGGCAAGCTTATCGCGAGCTTCTGCTGGACAATCGGCCAACGCAGACTGCGCTAAACGCTCAATTTTAGTGGCAAGCAAGGAGATACTCTCATCCCTCCGTTGCCTATAATTTTGGAAGAGAACATAATTCAAATTCGAAAAATTTTTTGCCTCATAACGAAATTCAAGTGCGGAAACTAAATCGGAAAAATTTTCACATTGTGCAGCGGAAAGTGTTGTGAGGACGCTCCTCGCCGATTCTCCGAGAAAAGCTACCAAAGCCGTAGCTTTTTCTCTATCATTCCAACCGTTGGCACGCGCGATTGTATCAAACTGAATTTTATATTCCTCCCACGAAGATTTTCCATCAAAAACCGTCAGTTTGACTGCGTATCCCAAATTTAATATGCAGGGATCCGAAAAAGGGGTGGCGACGGGGGTCCCGACGGAGGCAGAGCCCACTGTCAAACAAACACTGTTTACACTATTTACATCATTATTTGCAACCGGCGCTGTTTCCCCACCTCGAGGGTTCGCGTCACCATTAATCGAAACGCGGCCGTTTTGGAATGAATTGAGTACGACCTAGATATGCTCCTCTAAATTCGTCACGCGCACTTCAAAGGTGGCCTGTGTTCGGCAATCTTCGGCGCCTTCTCCCTCCTCCGGATTTCATCGTCTCTTCGCTGTTCCTGCAGTTGTCCTGCGATGGCTGTCTGGAATCCAGCAAATAACTCCTGCAGGGAAGCCTCGTCTGATGATCTAGGGGAAGGTCCTTTTGAAGCCGCGGAAGCGCCAGTGGGCCTGCCAGGTAGAGTTAGCATTCTACTTCTGACACCAATGTTGAGTTTCGGCATAGTGAGATAACGAGAATTTAAATAAATAACAATTAACTTCATTTGAACAATAGAAATGTAATTGAATGTAGTTTCGGAACGTCTGCTCTCAATGGCGTCTTGCTCGGTACTGACAGCATGACAGACGATCGATCCGATTGCCTTCTTCTCCCTGTCTTTCTGTTGCGGTCGCGAGCACCAGCAGGCTTTAGATCCATCCAAAGGGTGCTCGCAACAATATATAGATATCATAAGCTCGAACCAGGAATGGCTAGTTGCGCCAGGTCGCTGCGCAGCCAGCTGAGCGCGCGCTAAACGAGCGCTGTGATTGGTCGGTGTTTTTCGTTAATAATTCAAAAATGAACCCCCACCCGACATTTTTGCAAAGGAAAATGTTGTTCAGAATCGTCTCAGCTATCTCCAATTCCGGCTCCCACGCGAGTTTTGGAACACTCTGTATATATATACAGGGTGAGTCTTATAACGTGACGACCTCAAATAACTCGTAAGGTATTCGTTATACGACAAAATGTTTCAAACAAAAGTTGCATAGTATCTAAGGGGACATACAGTGATGTAATCTGTTTTTTATTACCTTACTTTTTTATTAAGATATTAGGGTCACCTTCAGTTTTTTAAATGGAATGTGTAATATTTTTTTCCGAATTCGGATAAATCATCAAATTTTGCGACAAAAAGTGTTACATGAACTGGAACTTCAAATGAAAAATTACTGAGATAATTATAAAAGAAGCTTATGGGCAGTAGCTGCTAAGGTTCAAGTACGACATCCATTATTATTCACAACTTTGTAATACCTTTTACGTTTCTGTACATTAAAATTGTCATGTTTTTTGAGTCTTCGACTAAGCTTTAAGAAGGTAGAATGCGATGGCTGATTTCGATGAGGATACTTAGCTTCAAGATCATATAGCATTTTCTTTACACGCACCATAAACAATTATCGTATCGTTGTTTCACTGTTACTGAACATCGTAATAAAAATGTAGCACCTTTCTCAATACGACTTTAACGCTAACTGAGATACTGAATAGGCATTTCGTGTTGATGATTATTAATATTTAACAGGGAACTTGTTTACAGACATGACCTACCGACGTAAATAGAGTCGTGCTAAGAATCACGTTGACTAAACGTATTTCCTAATAGAAGATTATTAATTTAAAGATATCTCAGTAATTATTCATTTGAAGTCTCACTTTATGTAATACTTTTTTACGCAAAATTTGATGATTTATCCGAATTCGAAAAAAAATATTAGACATTCCATTTTAAAAACTGAAGGTGACTCTAATACCTCAATAAAAAAGTAAGGTGATAAAAAACAGATTACATCACTGTATGTCCCCTTAGATACCATGCAACTTTTGTTTGAAACATTTTGTCGTATAACGAATACCTTACGAGTCGTCACGTTATAAGACTCACTCTGTATACATTGCCTTTTGGTCACATGATGAAACGTTGCATTTTCAAGTGCTGTCCAATATTCACATTATATCACGTATGTAAGGATATTTATTTAGAGATTCGGTGAAAACTGTTAAAATTCCAAGACAACAGTACACAGTGACAACAGTCACAATATATCAGACAAAATCAAATCGCAATACAAATTGAATGACTAATCAATAAATTACCAACACAAATTGATAAACATTACTGACAACTATAAAACATACAAACATACCTAGTGGTTTAAATATAAACATTCATCCAACATTCATATTACAATATGTTACTTCGTAAATATTGCTTCTAACATTTTGCCTTTCTATACATGTTCCGAAATCGGGCCACGGGCCCCAATTCCAATGAGTGCGCATCTGAGCGGAGCCCTTTACGCGTAACCGCTAGTCACGCTCCTGACGATGACGAGCACTCATTACCGCACGCGTGCGCAATTACACGCGTCGAAATTACTACCGCGAATAATCGATCGATCGATCTAACGGCCTGTTTTCCTTTGTTTGCCGAAGCTATTTAAGACACGCACGGACGGTCGAACGACATTCACTCACTCGCTTTTCGCATATTAAACCAGTCCAAATTGATTATTAGGCGAGTTCTTTATTATAACAAGAGCAGTTAGGATTATCGGGATTTATATACATACGTGGTGTGTGTCGCGAATTATTGGAACTTGAGTCGCTTTGTTATCCACGACGCGTACATGTTATTTTCTCGAGTGATCGGAGCGGTCACATTGTCCTAAGCGATCGTTAGACAATTCGCATTGTTCGCGTATTCGGTGTAGTGCTCCGCTCTCAGAAGTTTTTGTAAACAATTAACAATTACCATTAACAATAAATACTGTGTGTGTGATTCAAAGAACTGTTCGTTTTACCAATTTATTGGTCTAAAGTCAAATCCTGAGTTATACGTCTTAACGCTCGTTCTCCGTTCGGACACACGATCTTTTCGCTCTGCATCCTGAAAAGGGTGAAAACCTGCTACCTTGTGGCACCTCAAATTCTCTTCCTTTTCCGCCACGAAACAATACATATGTACAGTTAGAATTGCCATCAAGTCTTAACCTTTCGAACGACATAAAACACTCAATGGAAGGCCAACAATAGTTTATAACATGCTCGCGAAGCTAGGCTGTTTTTGAGTTTATGCTCATATTGCCGTCAATATCAATCTAGATGAGGTTTTTAGAACTTCGCGTGGTTCCGAACCTCAGCAGCTGTCCGTGTCGTAAACTTGGAAAAACCCATGAGTGGCAGTGGCCTTCCGCAAGATACCAGGTAACCACCCATCCTTGCCTCCAGGACCGCTGATGAAGGCGTACCTACGACGGTGATATGGACTTTAGGTACCCTGATTGGGCCTTGTTTCTAAACCAAGTACCAATCAGGGTGCATTTTGAAAATATAGGAGTGACAAGTGAAACTAGGAGAGATACATCAAGGTATATTCAATTATCAACCCAAAAGAGAAGAGCAGATTCTCACGAACCACCACTGATTCAACTTACTTGTAGAAACCTTTTGCATTTACCAAGTTCTTAAATAAAATTAAAGATATTTGTTAAAATTGTTAAACACTCATTACAGTTCTGCTACCTCAATAGTTTAATTAATTCGGTTGTCATTAACGTTTACATCCGAAGTGAGCATACCACAAAGACGTTCTTTCAAATACAGCCAGCTATTTTGCGAGACAATGTTAGCGAAGTGTGTGTGTGTGTGTCCGTGATTGTAATCCTATACGTTTTGCAAAATTTGCGTTTTTGCACGTGTTCAAGGTAATCTTATACGTTTGGCAACGTTGCATTTTTCACAGAAGAATATATGACATAAAAATTCCCCCCACTATGCAACATTTGTTTCGTATTTAAATATACTTCGACACATCACTACATCAGTCACTACAATATTCGCGGATTCTACGTTCCGATTTCTGACAAATGAATGACTACATTTCTCGCGATATGGCGTGCACAAACAATGAGTAAGTATTATTATCATTATTCTCTTATCGTTATTACTCATTTTTAATTCTTTACATACTCTTCTACATGTTACGACAGCAATAGACAAAATTCTACTCGCATATACTGGGAAGGAAGTTTGCCCTTACATCCACTGCATACAAGTACTTGGATATTAGAATCAGCGTAGGACCTGTATCTGTTGTGGAAATTATTTTTGGCCATATTCGGGGAAATGCATATTGTTGCTGCCTTACTCGACGTGGATGGCGTTGATTCAGCCAGGACAACGCGAGGACAACAAACAACTTGTACAATCAGCTACATCTCCAACATCATCATTAGCAATTTGTGATTTGGTCCTTTCAGTCATTGCAATGTATAACATGAATATTATACCAGGTGAAATCACATGACGCTTGCATGTATATGAAACCGTCAACTACACTATTTTTATTTGAACTTGAACATTGAACAGTGTGTCGACATGCATATTCGTGGATATGCCAAAATACCCTTTATGTTAGCGAGAAATACAAACACTTTACAACTGTTTTAAGACGGAATAGTATTATGCATAAATGCGAGGCTCATAAAATACTTCGCAAATATTACGCGCTAGATAATATTTTATACGATTAATAACTAAAGAAAAATTTTGTAACATAAAATCACATCATTTATACTCTCACGCCAGTAATATGATAAAAATTAAATATATCATTTTTTTAAATCATCAAAGACATCTAAGTTCTTTTCCCTTCTTTATAACAATTTATAAAATTAAGAATTTTCAGAATACAGCTTAAATAAAATAATAATTATATAACATTTTTGTTTATTATCACATGCGCGCTTATTTCATTGCATGTAAAAACGCTGGGCTGACAAAATTCTTAGGACAGGTTTTAATCTTATACGTTACGCGAGTACCTTGTATGAACTAGAGAGAAAGAAAATATTCGGGCGCGAGAGGAGTCTCACCCCCCCCCCCCCCCGCTGGGCCGGCAACGGTGCCCCAACTCCTCCGCGCGAAGACGACGCTCTAGTTTTCCGTGCCAACGCGCAATTCTTCATACAGCGTACGAGCTTATTTCATTACAAATAACTTATAAAATTTGCGTTCTTCTTTTTACCGATCACGGATAATTACCTATAATAATTAACTCATTTTTTATTGTCCACTGATAATAACCGACTGTTGGTTCCCCCCCTACCGCTGGTGCTAATTATCGGTCCCACTTACCGACCGTTGGTAATAATTACTGGCGCCCACCTGGCGCGCGGTCACCCCTTTTCCCACACCCTTCTGAGCCTCGGAGTTAAAACTCTCCTTATACACCTACTGAAGTGTTTAAACGTAGGAGCACCCACTTTCAACACTTCTGTTAAAAAGATCAGTTACCGGATCAGAATTACCCAGATGATAAAAAGGTATGTACAAATTTACTTCAATTTTCGCAACGTTTAAACGGGATGTTTCTGCTCGGCACACACATTTTCACCCATACAGTCGCTTTCGCTGCGGGGGTCACTGTCATAAAATCTACAATGACGGTCGGCTATTATTGTGGTTGTCCATTGTGTCTACCAGCAAGCGGATCACCCTTTAGTTTGTAGAGAAAACTTCAAGGAATATAATGATAATTTTTTTGGATTTTAGAAAACGTGATCTCAAAGTGGTATTTGAAAAATAATAATTTATTTATAATTTGTAATATTACAAAAATCAGATCTGCTCCAAATAAAATATATTCAGGAAGAGCAATCCCTCCCGATTAAAATAAAGAAAAACGGAGGTCCATAAGGTAAATAGTTCCAGAGAAAAAAATTCAAATGTACAACCTATTTTCACGAAAATGGGCAAAAATCGCAATATTTGAACGCTTGCAAAACAAGCACAATGATGCGTTAAACTCCCCTAATTTAACGTAAACTAGAATATTTCTCAGTTAGAACAAAATCCGAGACATCGACCAAAACAAATGATCGATTTGGCGTAGGATGACCCTTATTCAAAATATTCTTGGATAATTAACGGTCACAAAAACGTGTCTATACTGATTTTGATGAATAATAACAAACTCTCTAGAGTGTTAGTCAATTTATCGGATTTGGAACCACTGTGCGGCACTCCGACAGCAATATGTTTTATTATTCTTGTTGTTGAACAACTGAAACCGTACATTCCATTTGAAATCTATCGCCCGCCAGCCTCGTGCACTCCCGCGGCCCTGACTCGTAACAAATATGCCCCTGTGAAGTTAGCACATCATTTTCAAAAAACCAAATTATCAGCACCAGTTCTATTTGCACCCACGATAGTTCTATAGTTCCTGATAGGTTTTAGAAATAGTTTCGCCGAAATACGCGAGAAACAGGATTTTGAAAATATGAGGTGCTAACTTCGCATGACCTGAAACTTTAAGTGGCCACAACTTTGTTATTGTTGAATTGACGGCTAAATGCCATTAGAACTTTCGATAGTACTCGTCGGGGTGCCAATGAAACTCCCATTACTAGTTTGGAATTTTCAAATAATTGTTATACGAATTTGGAACTTTTCTGACTTCAGCATTAGGTTGAGTATGAAAGGTATGCCGGTTCTGGAACAAGGGGATCTCAGGGGGCCGCGGGGACGGGGGAAGCGAGGAGCGGGGCCTCGTGGGTGGGGGACTGTGACGTCACTTTTGATTGACCACCCCCTTCAAGGCGCCATTTTGTTTTTTAAATGGCTGCCTCCCACCTCTTCGTGTTTTTTAATTCGCTGCCCCTCTTCGTGTTTTTTAATTACTTAATAAGGCCCCACCTCCGCCCAC
>NW_026534838.1:68500-142586 GCF_026225885.1 Hylaeus anthracinus
GTGGGCGGAGGTGGGGCCTTATTAAGTAATTAAAAAACACGAAGAGGTGGGAGGCAGCCATTTAAAAAACAAAATAGCGCCTTGAAGGGGGTGGTCAATCAAAAGTGACGTCACAGTCCCCCACCCACGAGGCCCCGCTCCTCGCTTCCCCCGTCCCCGCGCGCCCCTGAGATCCGCTGTTCCAGAACCGGCATACCTTACCTACTAGTTTCATACATACTTTATAATAAAGTATTCTTAAACCATTTGTAAGTAATTTTTATTCAAACGGACAATCGATTCTATGCTATTGAAGATCAACAACATACAATATTGGTTTTCGATATTTTTAACTACAGCGCACCTTACCAAAAATTCTGGAAAAATTACTTATCAATAGCCGAAAAGTTATGCTGCAACTGTAAAAATATAAATATGTTCAAGTAAGTAATTAAAGCATTATAAAGCATTTACTCAATTTTGTAATGATCTTTGATTTTTTTACTCTTTTTTCCGCTCTTTTGAAAAATATGAAAAAACTAGAGAACGTAGGCATGGTCACTTTTCGATAAAATATAAGCGATTAAAATATTTTGGAATTTTTGAGAAATCGTGTTTGCGAATAAAAATTATCAAAAAATTCTCAAATATACATATTAATTGCTAGAATAACCATGATTTTATTCACAACTTTCTATTGAGCAGAATGCGAGATATTAAGGATAAACCGAAAAATAATTTCCACTCCGTAATGGAATTCCTGTAATGGAAACCTATCAGGATCAAAACCTATCAGGAACTATAGAACTATTGTGGATGCAAATCGAACTGGTGCTGAAAATTTGTATTTTTGAAAATAAGGTGCTAACTTCACAGTGGCACAAACTACTTCATAAAATTTATTGGTTTTTGTTTCAAAAAGAAATTATTAATCTCATAATTTATCATTAATTAACATATCTCATTTATAGATAAATAATAACAATATTAAACCTATTTGTAAGAAATGTACAAACATTAATAAAAATAAAATTTATTTTTTAAAATTTATTTATAAAAATATATAAACAGTTTAATTTCTGAAAATACTTTTACTATATATTTATTCAATTTTATTAATTTCATTTAGACTTGAGTTACGCAATATAAAATAATTAAAATAATTCTAAAGGTATTAACCGTTTTTGTCTTTTTTAAGAATTATCTACTGTTGTTATTATATAGATAATACATAGTATGATCGTAAAAGGTGAAAGCTCATCCTTTGTGTCTATAGAAGTGATAGGTACTAACTTTCAAATCGATAAAAAATTTCATCGTATTCAGAGCAGTGCAGACGAATGTTCTCCGAGCATACGATCAGTTCGGTTTGAAACTCTATCGAAGACTACTCTTTCTTACATACTTAAAATTACTTACAAGTGCTATAATCGAAGTAATTACCTCAAGTCAGTGCAGTATGCATAAGCTACTTACTTTACAACCTTTCATATTCTTCTTTGTTATTACAAGCGCTAGGAAAACAATATTAAAAATTTCCCCAGGTAATTTATTGACTTATTTGAACATGAATATATTTAATTGTAAAATTTGTTAATAAACGACAGATTTTCAAAAATATATAAAGTAATTAATTTCTTGGTTACAAAATAGTCGACGAAAATATATGTCATTAAAAAATTATATGTGTAACATACGTCAATCGAGATTTTGAGTTTAAAATTAATTTATGGAAACAGTGAAAATATTATAGGTGTATTTGAGAAATTACGAGGAGAAGCAGTTGATGATGGTCTTCAAGGAGTTGCAGTGCAGAAACAGCTTTTTGAGTAAATATAATACTTATACATTTTAAATATATGGTGTATAATAAGATTCAAAATGTTTTATCCAATTTTAAATATATTTTAGACGAATTAAACGTTTATTAGTGTAAATAAACTATGTTTCATAATAATTTGATGCGTTATAGCAACTAACAGTCATTACCTAACTGAAATTTCTATATGTACTATTTGTTTTTTTAAATTTATTTTAATATTTTGACATAAAATATGTGTACAAATCTTCTAAATTCGATTTAGTAACTCTCACTTGAACGGAAACAAACTTGAAAAAACAGTAATACAATTTCGTATCCATACATATATTTACATAAATCTTGAACCGTAAATGGGGGGTGAGGGCAAAGATGTTTTCTTAATCTAAGACATTATGAAAAACAATTATACTTTATCTACTGGGATATCTCTTGTCTTTTTAATTCCAGTGTTCACCTTCTGACATTTATCAACTGTGTTGTTGGTTATTTACTTACAATGCTCAATTTTCGAAAATAGACGAGGTTTATGGTATACCAAGTAACAGTATGCAGAAACCATTTTTAAATACATAAGTCAGTTATTGAAGTTTAAACTTTTCCATTCTAAAACACTGTCTCACTGTCTCACTCAAGAATCAATTGTTATTGTATATCGATTGTTTTCGATCCTTTTAATGGGCTTTTGCGATATGTTTTATAGAAGTTGGGTGTGTGCTTTAAAGTACATACTCAAGGTAGCATAACTCGAACAATATTTTACTAGTTTCTATTCTAAGGCAGACCACTTTTTTGTTTGTCATGTTTATCAAAATATATATATATTGGGCTACAGTTTGGGCATCCAGTTGAGCAGTGTTATTCGCTAGGCCGAAAGCTACTGAGACTTTAAAGGCATTTATCCCCGAACAACACTTTTCACCCAAGTTGACAGCTTTCCAGAGAAACTATGAGTCTGATCACAATGATTTAAGTCATGTTATTTTCAGAAAACTTGCCACTATCGTAGTATGACGTAGCTGTTTTTTAAAAATAGATTTTTTCTATTTTTTTATTTCAATCAAAAACTAATACTTCTTGTAAAATTCTGAAATATTTTCAAGATTCCGCAATGTCCTAAATTTTTGAGATATCAAAGAAAACTTACGTTTCGCCAAAGCTACAAGTATCTAGTTCAAGGAAATGTTTGGTTTTTGGATCTCACAATCAAATATATGCAGTGGTCACAAAGCTGTCAATCAGTCACCTGTGTCTTTTTTTGTAGAGTTCATTTGCACATGCTATAGAATCGAGTAACGTCATGTTAATTCTTAACTGGGTTTTGTTTGCTTATATACACAATAAAACATACTGAAAGTTACAAAACAATCGTATAGTTTCTTTCGAAATATTTTTGAATATTCATAAAATACATAAATTACCCGTTTATTATTTAAACAATTAAGAGACAGTAATTTAATATATACGTATATTAACAAATTTAGAGACATTTTTTTGGATCGTCAACTTGGCAATAAATTACAATTTGGTTATGTTTGTGAAAGTCCGATCCAATGGGAGCAAAGATTCGAAGAGAAAGATTTTTCAAAAAATCGACATCGAGGAAAGGTAACATTACAAGAATATTAAATTTAAATTATTAATGCATATAATTTTATAGCCAGTGTTATCTGTTTTATTTAATTCAGTATTACTAAAAAACTATTTAATCAAGAAATTGTGTTTGTCCAGGTTAAGTGGGCAAATATAGATGGTAACTATGGTGAACAGTACTGGGATATAAATCATAGATAAACTACAACTAATATCTAAAATCTATTTTACAAATTCAAATTCATGGATAATTTATGGAGATTGTTTGTATTTTTAGAATGTACAATAAACGTTACATACTTTGTTTTGCGTATTTATTTAATGTTTATTACAAATAAACATTATCATTAAATTCTAATAATTTAATTCTAGTGTGTAATGATTCAATAAACTCCTTCCTCCAACCGTTGTCATAGCAGCCAATGTATCCGCAATACTTACACAAAATCGCTTCAGTATCCTCACAGACATCTTTAACATTAACCAACTAGAAATAAGCACCAACAATTTACAAGAACGTTTTTCGACACATCGCCAAACCACTATACAAGGTCAACTTCCATCTATTTTTATTCATACAACTATCGAAGATCTCCCAAGATTTTTCAAACCATCCAAGATTTCAACCTGCAACAACTTCGAAATTAAATACCTCTCCAACCAGGTAAAAATCTCTTTATCGTATACAGAGCGTTTCTTAATATGTGGGCGGTTTTTGAAGGGTAAGGTCATGAGACCAATTCGAATCGAAAAGTCATTTACCAATTTGCAAATTGCGGCTTCGTTATCGAGACATAAGCCGTTGAAATTTACAGGTTGACTTCCAGCGCAGGCAGTTTGAATTCCTGTTACCTGTTCGCACGACCGCAACATGTACATCCGTACATAGGAGAAACACTCACCGATGCACATTTACTATTGGTACATAACCTAAGAGGCCGCAAAATAGTTTGGGCCTGGTAGGACAAGGTAATCGCCATCTATGTAGTTTTCAAAAATGACCTCGTACTACCTGTTTTGGAGACTCGCAGATCATTTTCAAACAGTAAGTATTTATCGGTGTGTATTTTTCCTGTGTGGGTGCCTACTTGTGCGGCCGCACGAATATCTTCTCGGAAATTACATCTGCAAATTTCAACTGCTTATACCTCGAAAACGAAGCCACAATTCACAATTGATGTAAGACTTTTCGATTCGTACTATGTCATGATCTTACCCCCCAAAAGGCGCCCACATATTAACAAATCTGTATAGTTGACTACGCTGCAAAAACAAAAAGTAACTAGAAACGGTATTCGAATGCACACCTTCTCCTTATAGTTTGAAAAAAAAATATTGGAATCTCCAAACTCTTTCCAAAACTCCCATCCAACACTATCACTCAAGAGATTCAAGCCAAAGTTCTGGATGTTCTTACATTGAGCTTAAAAATAGGGAACAGCTAACTTTCAACGTAAAAGATTAGTTTTGCGTAAAATTAACTACAAAGACAAATAATTCTGAATCGTGAAATATTGAGATGACAAATCATGATAAGAATGAAATAACAAATTTATATTATACATAAATATAACATAAGACTTCCAGCTGATTTTAGAAAGTTGTCTATGTGGCGATCATGTTATTTGAAGGAATAAACGGGATACGAAAAATAACACAAATTTACCCTTTTTAATAAATCCACAATATTATTCACAAACTTATTAATAACATTTAAAAATATTTGAAATCAAATTTACGGCATTTCGATGTCCAAATATAATAGCGAATATGAATTTTTTGTAGATGGAAATACTCAGGCATTAGAAGATCGCTATAATTTTGTATGGAATCGATAAATTTATACACAAACTAATTTTACTAGTAAATGTGTGCACAAGTTAGATTAATAATTAAGTATTTTTTAACACGTTCCGTGCTGTGTGGAGTGTATACGACCCCGGCTAAACTTTCCATTCAGGCTGCTTGGAATTCTCGCTCATGCTCGTTCAGCCATGTGTTTGTTAAAATAATTCCTTAAAAATTAAATTTGTTGCTTTGTTGACTAATACATATTAAAATTTATACCCTTTTCTTGCTAATTATGGTTTTGTACTATTACAAAATTGCAAGGCGTACGTTAAAAACGAGTTTATTTAATCGTAAAAGTGTGTGTCGTTTACGACCTGAACAGATAGTCTTCAAAAATCGACGCGGCACGGGACGTGTTAACGAATGTACAAGGGATGTTTGAAAAATTCATTATCTTAGATAGAAACAAATTAGAGCTTCTCCTTATTTTTAATATTAAGATTAACCTTCCAGTAGTTACACGCGGACTGCACTACAACCTCAATAATTTATAGATATTTTACAAACACGAGATTGGCTGACAACTTATTTTAGAAATTAACTTATTTCCATAAAGCATTGAACACTTACGATGGCGTTCGATTTATGACCATTCAAACACCTATTTATATAGGAGAACTTGAACTTTTCAAATAACCATCGTATAAACAAATCTATAAAAAGATTTAATATATAAACAAATGTAATTACAAATGTTTTAAACAAAGAGCAGTTGCTGAATGTTGAAAAATGTTATGTAGTAGAATTTTAATAACTTCAAATTGAATTATGCTTCAAAATTGTCTGCAACTCTCAAATTTATATGGCAGAATTGTAAAGGTGATAAGAATTTTAATTGTTACATTTATATTTTATGAACTATACGACAATTAACTAAAATATACATAAAATTAATATAAGTTGGAAGGATCGCAGAAGTAAAGTTCAAATTCCTTGGATAAAATGCAACTTCCTTATTGAAAATTGAAATAAAAAGTTTCAATTTAACCGTTTGAGTCAGATGGACGTCCTAAAAATATAGTTAAAATATAATAACGTTCCAATTACGCTCCTATTGCTTCGTGTCGAAAAGTGTCAGAAGCGTTATTGTGCTTGTCTAATTCCATATCGAAAAATTCCACAATAGCTACTTAGTTAAGACAGAAAAAAAATCCAGTTTAGTAAATTCTGAAAAACTTTCGATACCAACACCAATTGTAGTCGACATCCATGTGATTTTAGTTATACTTGGCCAAACATTTTTTTTACATGGCGTCCCACCCCCCAAAAGTGTGCCCTTTGGTGAGAAAAAATTTGTGTTAAAATTTGAATTCGATCGGACAAAAGGAACCCGTGTCGCAATCGATTTGAAAATTTTATAGTGTCGTAAGGATACTTTATTGTAGGTCGTTGGGAATTGAATAATGAAAAAAAGTTATAATTACATTTCGCACCTCGTTCTCGAGATTACAGTTGTAGTTTCCCTTTTGTCCACCGAAATAACAGCGCTTTAGAGTATTGTAAAAAGAAAAAACGAGGATCTCCAAGCATACTGGCATCTCACAGCCTACTCGTTATGCCTCATTCCTTTTCGCTCCGCGTTGGATGAAGGACTTTTTTTGAGCACGTTCAAGAAAGTGAAGTAAATATGAAGAGGAAGCTGGTTTTGGATCAGTTAATGGGCGAGATGAAGAAGATCAGTTCTCAAATAAATGAGTTGGCGAAGGTGAATTCGCACTCGCGTTCAGATTCGAGCAATACATCGGGAAATAATTCGTCGGAAGATGAACAAAATGGCCGGCGTAAGTAAAATTATATTAAAGTTGTACCGAAAGGATTCAATAAGAGCACCGATACGCCAACACGAACGGTTGGATATGTCGGCAGTAAACTTGATAAAGCCATTGCACGAGCAGTAATGTATATCAGTTGTAATATTGAATCATTGTATCCGAGGTTGTTTCGATTTTTACTAAGCATGCTCGATCTGCTCGGACATTGGTTTTTGAGATCGTTTATTGTTTGGATGTTGACAGAAGTTGCCGATAATGAGCAAAGAGCTAACCTCGATATTGAAAATGGCGAAATAATATTGACGGATGATCATGATAAGGAGAACGTAGGGCAGAGTAGGGAAAAACCGCTTGATGACGATGTGGAGCTGGCATTAGGCGAAGATCCTACCAAAGTGTTTGCAGAACATGTGGAATTGCACACGTCTGTTAGGAAGCGTTGGTTGCATTGGTTCGCAAAAGGTTTATCAAAAGTTGAAAAAGATGACTTACTGAAAAGATATCCCAGCATGGAAGGGTTTACTGTACCAGCGTTAAATCCGGTACGCGCCTACAAAACACTCCATGCAATTTGCTATAATTTATTGAAATTATAAATACTAATTATATCTGTCGTTGTATATTAGGAGTTGTCAACAAAATTGAACGAAAGTTGTGACGTACCTCGCGTGGGCGGCCGGGAAAGCCGCTAATCGACACGTTCGGTCGCACAATTTCCACGGACGAATTTATTTGGAAGAATTGGGCGCCAGTGCCAAGTGCACGCGTCCGTTACTTTCGTCCTTCCGGCTGCTCTACGGAGAGCGAAACTCAGGGGAGGTCGAAAGGGGGAAATAAACTTTGATCCGCGTACGTTTAATCGAATTTCTTTATTTAATCGAAACCGACGCGGGGGAATTCCGCGGTACACACACCATTGAGGAAAGTGTGTGGCGACTACGCGCCGAAAAGGATACGCGGCGCGGAATTCCCGATATACAAAGAAAAGTAGTGTCCGAAGGACAGAAAACGAAGATCTAACCGGCGCGACTTAACTCTATAGGGGGCCTCGGAAACAAATAGTCCGCCCTAGAATTAAATACAGTCGAAAAGATTATGCCGGGAATCAACGGTTTCGCGTTTCGAAGGAGAGGGCCCCTTCGAAACGCGGCGCGTCCTCAAACCGCGCAAGGTCACGCGGGAGATCCGCGAAACGAACGGAGGGAAGTCTAACGAAGTTCCCTCCAGTGGTGGTCCTGTCGCGGACGAAAAGGGGTGCTCCGGAGCACGCTCGCGAACACCCACACACGATCCGCGCTCACGCACACACATACGCCACAGAAGGAAAACCCAACCAGTGGGCCCTACCTGAAAACCGTCGGTTCTAACTCCCAGGCTCCCAATTACGTCTTTGATAAATCCTACGGCGTGGACAGCCGGGAGACACCACACTCACGCAACGCAACAAAGAAAGCTACAGGAAAGAAATAAAATCGCGGTACTTCGGGGCGCTCGCCAGTACTTCCGCTTGGTTCGCCGTCAAACCGTTAATTACCTCAATCAATCGCGCATCGATCGGCGCGCTCTTCTCGCCGCCAGCTCGCGGCTCTCTCCACCCAGGAGCTGTAGGGGCTCCTCACGGTGTGCCACCACCATGGCATCTTCAGGTTTCTCCTTGTGGCAGCGTCGAGGGGCGATGGCAGCAGTACATGTTTCCGAGGGTGGTCAGTTCTCTTAGTGGTGGCCACACCGGGGTCTTGGGGGGAGGACACCGCGACCGGCGACTTGCCGCGCTCGCGCGAAGACGCGGCTCTATCGCGGAGGGGCGAGGGGGCGCGAAAAGGGGGGTCTCTAATGCCCGCGGTCCACTCATCCCTTCACTCTCCCAGACCACCTCCGGCCTGGGATGTCCGGCGAGGAGGGAGCGAGGCCCTTCCGGGGGTCAGGGTGCTTTCGTGACGGGCAGAAAAAGTCTGATTCGTCACAAAGTACACTGAAAAGAGACAATCATATGATGGAAAGACAGAAGTTAGCTGGGGCAGCGTTGTCGATTGTGGGCTCACTCATGTCTGAGGTGACTCACGAGACGGAAGGTCTTGATAAACTAACAATTATTGAGAAATTGAAAAATACGGCAAAATTCCTGAGTCAGCTCTTGTTTGAGCAATCGGATTCCAGAAAAGCAATCTTGTTACCGGTAACCTATATACGCATAATGTAATAATTATTGTTCTTGCAACAAAACTGTAGAACTTGAGGTTTTTTCTTTCAGAGAATAGATAAAAAATATAAGGGTCTGCTGGAAAACTCAGTAACAGATGAGTTCTTATTCGGCAAGGGGTTGTCTGAGAGGATAAAGGCTTCGAATGTTTTGGAAAAAATGGGATATAATATAAAAGTTTAACCTCAAATCAAGAGATTGCCGTTGCAGCAGCAGCAGAATTTAAAGTACAGGAGCCTGCAAGGAAGAAGACCGGCCTACATGCAAGCAGGCAACGCAAAATTTCAAGGGCCATCCAGACCAAGAGTGACTTTCAAGAAAAATCAGCAACCTTACAATATGAGGGTAAACAATCAACTCCGATACAGGAAGAAGCAGAAGAACTACAAGTAAATGTAGGTAAAATTGCGGGAAGGTTAAGGCATTATAAAAATAACTGAAAAGAGCTTACGCAGGATAGTTTTATTTTGAATGCAATAAGCGGTTATAAATCAAGATTTTCAAAGAAAATATATCAACATTCCCGACCAAATATAAAATTTAATTCAATAACAGAATTTAGACAGTATGAAAAAGCAATTCAATGTTTGTTAAGAAAAGGCGTAGTAGAGAGTTGTAAACCGAATAAGAAACAAATGGTATCGAGTTATTTTTTAAGGCCAAAGGCTGACGGTAGTTACAGGTTCATATTAAATTTGAAAAAATTGAATCAATTTGTTGATACACAGCATTTTAAAATGTAAAATGTAAAGACTGTTGGTTTGGTTTGGTCAGGGGATTATTTGTGCAATGTAGATTTGCAAGACGCATATTATTCTGTACCGATACACAGGAAAAGTAGGAAATATTTAAGGTTTGAATTTGGGGAGAAAACGTATCAGTTCACTTGTTTGCCAAATGGGTTAGCATCGGCGCCATATTTATTCACAAAAATTCTGAAACCTATGACACGTAAATTAAGATCAGAAGGTTACTTTTTAGTAATTTATCTAGATGATATTTTGATCATAGGTAGGGACCCCGAGGCTTGTCGACTAAAGAAACTAGTTGTGGTAAAGACTTTAACAGATTTAGGTTTTCTTATAAACGCGCAAAAAAGTAGTCTGATACCTTCTCCGAGAATACAGTTCCTGGGTTTCATAATTGATTCACAGAAGTATACGGTGGGATTACCCGAGGGAAAAACTTTGAAGTTAAGTAGGTTGATATTACAAATGATGGGAAAGAAAGTCATTCCAATTAGAGAGGAGTTCGCTCAATTTGTAGGATCTTTGGTAGCAGCATGCACAGCATTCGAGTACGGGATGTTACATAAAAAATCTTCGAATGGGAGAAACAACTAGCTTTGTTAAAAAACTATGATTATGATTCACTAATGAAGGTTCCAGGGAATATCATGGAGGATTTAATGTGGTGGAAAGAGGCTTTGAACTCGCCAGTTAATCCGATAAAAACGATTGATTTTAAGACGGAAATATTTTCGGACGCATCTGACTCTGGTTGGGGGTCAACTAATAGTATAGATAGCGTTTTTAGTTTTTGGAATAGTGATCAAAAAATGCTTTCAATAAATTACAGAGAATTGCTTGTAGTGAAATTGGGTTTGCAAAGGTTATGTGACAAACTTTACAATAGTCAGATTCTGCTTAGGATAGATAACACGACGGCAATATCTTACATAAATAAGATGGGGGATACCAGATATACCAAGTATAACCAATTGGCCAGGCAAATTTGGAAATGGGCTGAAGAGAAACAAAATTTTTTAATGGCGTCCTACATATCGTCAAGCGATAATGATAAAGAAGATAGAATTTCGAGATTAAAAAATTCTGATGCAGAACGGGTGTTGTGTGACGTTGCTTTTAAAGTGATAGTAGACGCGTTTGGCACTTCAGAGATAGATTTATTTGCAAATGTTTAATACAAAATGTAAAAAATTTATATCTTGGTTGCCGGATTGTAAGGCTTTTAAAGTGGACGCATTCACAGTCACATGGGAAAAGTTAAATTTGTCTGCTTTTCCACCATTTAATTTAGTTTTAAAATGCTGAGGAAAGGTTAAAAGAGAAAAAGCAATTGGTATAATAGTTATGCCGGACTGACCAAACCAACCGTGGTACCCATTATTTAAAGAAATGTTAGTAAAAGAACCGCTATATTTGGGGACAGAGGATAATTTGCTAATGTCTTTGTGTAGGAAGAGGACGCACCCTCAAGCGAAGACTTTGCGGTTAATAGCAGGGATATCAGGAACGCTCTTCTAAAGAAGAATGTGCCTGTACAGGCAATTGATATTTTGCTAGCTTCTTTGACAGAGTCCTCTATGAAGCAGTTTAACTCAGCGTTAAGAAATTGGGGAAAATTTTGCGTAGGAAATAATTTAGATGTTTATGAACCTACGTGCAATACTTTGTTAAATTTTTAATGCAATGCTATAATTAAAACATGTTTTGTGAATGTTTGATGAAAAATAAAAAGATAACAAAGATAAGAAAAGTATTTAATTTAAATTGCTTCACTCTAAACAACTACAACTGTAATCTCGAGAACGAGATGCGAAATATAATTCAACAATCAAACGAGCTCGCCGAAGACGAGCGAACCACACACCCACCCGTATATGAACTTCACACATATATTACATCTCGAGAACCCATAAAGCGAAGCAATTTAATTATGGAACTCTGAAAAAATGAGGCATAACGAGGAGGCTGTGAGATGGCAGTATGCTTGGAGATCCTCGTTTTTTCTCATTACATGACTCTAAAGCGCTGACAAAAGGGAAACTATAACTGTAATATCTTCGAACAAGGTACTCATATAATTGCAATCGAACTTCGCTCGCCTTTGGCAAGCTCGTTTGATTGTTGAATTACCTTTCAAAAAATGCTAATGACTTGTAATTTTGAAAATAAAAAGTCAACAAAATGTATTCTTGCTAATTTATTTATTTTAATAAATAGTGTAACTTTCTCCTCAGACGTTTTTCGATATATTTATAAACAAGAGAGATATTTATATATGCGTATCCCTGCACATCTAACAACCACGCCATGCTACCGCAATCGAGTTAGTATTAGTATATTTAGGTAAAACTTTTCGCTGTATCATTTTCGAGCTCTTGGAGCCTTTCATCACGCTCAATGGAAGGCAAAGGGGATCTATTCCCTAAAAATATTTTTATTTCGAGAGGAATTTTTATTAAGTGAAGAAGAAAAGAATGGTAGGCGTGATATTTGTACATTTATTGTCAATTTATATTTAAAAGTATGGACCAAAGCTCATCATCCAACAAAGGTTCCACACCAAGATTTACAATTTATAAAAGCGTTGCATAAATATAAGTAAGTAGATGTAAATATTAGTCGTGTCACATTATAAACATTCTGTAATCATAAAATTAAAACACGAATGGTAGATATGCTAACTTTAAATACCTATAGCGATAACTACAATAGAAAATGTATAGTTTTGCCGATGAATGTAGACCAATACTTAGATAAAGACATTGCGTATTTCATTTAGAATGAAAGCACAAAATTCTTTGATAAATTTAAGATACCTACTGACTTTTTAAAAAACGATCTGACAACTTCAGAGAATGATCAATGTTTTAAAGTAGGCTTAAATATAAGTAAACATTTGTGAGTAGTGACTAATTCTGTGGATAGAGCGATTAATTTAATGTCCGACTATCATCAAATATTAGCACGCGACGAAAAAGAGAAACAACTAATTCCCTATATTGTTTCAGATTACCGTAAGCAATCTCGACGTTAGGAAAAGTACATTAGCTAAAAATATGTAAATACAAGACCTTTGATGTTCAAAAAATAATTGTTCACTTCCATCTTGTATAGTACATTAAGAATTGACAAACTATGCACATTTTATGTAAAAAAATTTAACTGCCAATGTGTTGTCATTAGCATTTTTTGGAAGGTAATTATACTTTTTTTGCCATATTCTTATTTGCAAAAAAAAAGACGAATCCAATGACCTATAATAAAGTATCCTTACGACGCTCTATAAAATTTTCAAATCGATTGCGGCACGGCTTCCCTTTGTCCGATCGATTTCAAATTTTAACCAAATTTTTTCTCACCAAATAGCATAGTTTTGGGGGACAGGACAGAAAAAATTTGATGGTCGCAAAATAAGGTCCACCCTATTGTGTAGTCTTCTGTAACGATTTTGCGGTGCCTGCAATTATTTACTTTGATTCCGTATTGTATATTATAAATTTTATTAGTAAAAATTATTATTTGCTATAAACAGAATATTGAAATATATTAAAGGAACAATTAATTTTCCGACATTGCTGGAGATTTGAACATTAGAAGATCGACAACAAGATATGTTTTCAAATTAGAAATTTTAACAATACCACGGAATTCACAGAGCCAAACAGTTGATACTATTAAAGAACTGATTTTGTTAAATAACTTAAAGGAGTATGCCTACCTAGAAACATTAAAGAAATCAATTTTTTGTTTTTAATATATTTATAATCTGCAACATATCAAAATTATTCCCTGAAAATTTCAAGATAATCCGAGCAAAATTGATGAAGTTGTAAAGGTTTTAATATATTCCTCGACGCGCGTTTGCAATTAATCGAACAGGAAGGGCGGAGTACTGCGTAGGGGATAAGGATTATTTTTTGGCCCTTCGTTTTACTTCAGAAATAGCCTCTCCTAAATCTTTCTAAATTTTTGCATCCTTAATGATAGAAGTGTAATAACTAGTAAAATTGTTTCGTTCCGTACGCTCTAAAACTTTAAACTCGTTTTTACGAGAACTGCATTTGCAAAACACATGATCGATGTAATCTTGAAAACTACTATACCAATTTAGTTCAAACTTTTTAAGCTTGTTTTAGATATACAAATCTAGTTTTTATCGGGGACTTTTCTTTTATTTTGCTTAGTTTTTATTTCATAGACAAAAAATAAACGACTTTTTGGATAAAAATTGATATGTTAATTTTTAAATGTCGTTATTTTGTTACAAATTAATTTTTTAAATATCCGACCCAATAAAGACTAGATAAACTAATATCCTATTAAAAAGTTCGCAGACTTTTAATTTCACTTGATTTCAATTCCGAGTAATATTGATCACCGCAAAACGCCTCCTAAAAAATGTTATCAGAATATCGACTGTATATACAATAATTTTTACTATTTTTGTATACAAAAATTATTCAAGCTTCATCGACATATGCTGAATACGATAGATAAATGTTTGCAAAACAAAAGTCAAAAGTTTCTCTTAAAAAATCAAGATATATACTGAAGATGTATTGGTTTTGAATTTTCCTATGTGGGCATACCCCCTTAACGCCTTAACCTATGATTTAAATCGCGCTACTTTAGGCCATAATTGATTGATTTGGCCTTTTGAAGTAGATCGACTACGTCCCTGATACGTGGTTCTTATTTCTGGGTCGCATTCCATACCACGTATCCTAGACGATATTATAGCCTAAGTGGTTAAGAGAACAACGACTAGGTAATAAATTTAAAAAGGTCATAGTCATCATAGATGTGACCAAAGTGTTATGTAATTGGTAATGAATCCGAAATTTCACGAAAAGACAAAACATATTGATATAACATTTCAAATTACTTAAATATTGTTGTATTTTACACCTGTCGTTATGATGTGTACAAATAATCGAAAAAGAAATAAATTCGCAAACTTAATTAACGAATCAAACGATGAAGATAAATTTGTACAATCATTTTACAAAAGAAAGCAGATAAATTTAAGTTGTTTCTATTAATTTATTTGATTAAAATTATACTTTTAATTGACTTAATTCGTATTAAGATATTTGAGGCTTTCACAGCTTTGTTCTTCGTGGTTGATAACTGACTGAGGCTTCCGAGTATGAAGTCCTATTCTTTGGGTACGAATACTTCAACGTTTCCTCAGCACTGCAAGTAGCAATATCAGTGTGTCATTTCATACCTAAAGAAGCTACCTGCAATGCAAAATCTCTCTTCGACTTTTTCTAAACAGTGAGACACCAGGACGAATAGCTTTAAGATAACGCAGTACCCTAGTATATTAATTTTACTAGCCTATAAAACCCCATCTAGCTCAATATCCGACCAACTTTTGGGCATTGAGCGGCAGCAGCGCAAACGCATTGTCTGACCTCAAACGGTTATTATAGTTCCGGAGAATATAGTCCATAGTTATGACTACCGGGAGTCAAATGTCGTCGCATCTTTGAATGTGTCCAAACAATTAATACGAAAATGCAGTGACTGATCGGTCAAACCATCAACCCACGCTCGTACTCTGTTATTATCCGTGCACATTTTTGATATTCTATTAAGTATACGTTCTTCTTGATATTCATGCTTCTATTGGTTATGGCGAGACATGGTATAGTTCAGAGCATATCGTATCAGTGTGTGGCGCCTGCAAGAGAAGACTGGGTCTGCTAATAACGCCTGCTATGAGTAATTTTATTAGTAAGGTCGCCTAGGATAAGTAGTTCTTTTGCATTTCTGTGTAGACGTTCAGTTAGTGACTAGCCTACGTCAAGCACATGACGTTGCTTTTGTATTAATTATCATTTTCATAGAATCCTAATAATTCTGTCGTTTAATGATGCGTGTGGATTAAGACGCTTTCTATCAACAAGAGATCCTATCTTTGCCGAATATCAAATGCATGCAGGGATCATGACAACAGAAATTGAAAATAAGTGGTTGGTGCAGCCATAGGACACATTCGTGTTGCCATCTAGACAGACTTTTTAGCGTCCTGGATTTCCCTCGACTATGAAAGCATATTGCGTACGATAAAATTTGGAAAGGGAAGCAGGCTTCTCTACACTGAACACCGCTGACTTAACCCTTTGCACTCGAGGCCTTTTTTTCTGGTATCTATCAGCAACTCGAGATGCTTTCTTGGCTTTACCTCAACGACAATCATTTTAATGACACTTCGAGTTCCAACGAAATAAAACCTAAAGGAAACCTAGTGACTGAGAGTCACCTCTCAAGTGCAAAGGGTTAATATATTATACAGGAACACAATTTTGCATTGCACGAGAACTACTTCACAGATTGCACGTAATATTTTCAGCATTTCAAATAAAATAATAAAATAATATTTATAAGGTGTACAATTCATTCAGTACCTATTTATTTCTTGTCTTATAACTCCGTTATATTTTTCTGGCTTAACGTTATACGGTAAGTTTTTTGTAAATTGGTATTATTCAGAACGTTAGATAAGCGTTATGACCTCAGAATACAGTATCAAACACAATGTCGATCGATAAGGCACATTTCAAACATTACATTGTTTTCACTTTTGAATTGAAAATAAACGGTATCCGGCAGTCAGTCATCGAAGTGTAAATATATCTGGTCCTTGTTTAACCAAAGAACGACTTAGATTCCGCCTAACCCGTTGATTCTGTATTCTACATATAAACCCTGCACAAAAACGGTACCAGAGATTCCGATGAGGAAATTTTGATCTTTTAGATCAAGACCGTTTGGGTTAACCTTACAAATTCGACGACAAGAATCTCGTGCAACTACACTATACGCATCGCTCAAACACAACAGAAGCTCGCATTGCAACTCGAAGATACTCAACATTGCATATGAAATCGTTTGCATCAGTTGGATAACATTTCAAAAGAGGGTAAATGGGTTTCATACAATCTGAGGTTGGAAAAAAAGCGAATGTAATACGGCGTTGACTTTGCTGACACGGTTCAAAAGAGAACATTTTCTACACAGGATTCTTATAGGTGACAAAAAAAAAGTATTACATAACCCTAAACCCCAAAATCCGTGGACAAATCCGGCGCAGTCGTCGACTGGGAGGCCAAACATTCATGAAAACAAAATGTTGCTATTCATCTAATGGAATATACAGAGTGTAGTTCATTACCCCATAAAAAATTTCAAAAAAGTAAAAAAATTACGCCAAGTACATGAAAAAGTGGAGGACTTAAAGAGTAATCATAGAAAAATAGAAGATCTCCGTAAAAATATATAAGAAAGAAGAAAAAGCAGTGAAATCGAAATGAGCTGGCAGTACATGAATGTCCTTTCTAGTAAAGTGCAAGGTGACACTGTGTAACATAATATCAAATTCGGTCCTTTCCAACTATGCGCAGCTAAAATGCTGTGTTCAACAGTGCAGACGTTCAGACCCTAATGACAACTCATGTAAACTGACTGCTCCACATTTTGGCGGTAAAATGAAGAAGCTAAATAGTGTATCAACCACAAACTGAGACTGTTTAGACATTTGCCTAGATGTCCGTGGCCTGGAAGTCAAATGCTTGGTGTGGCCAGGCAAGGTCATGGTTTTGATGAATAAGAATTATTTTAAAATGTAAAATAATGAAAATGTACTCATATTGTCAGCGTTAAACTGACAAATTATCTGAAAGCCTGTGAGAGGAGAGGTATCTGCGTCAATGAGTGTCGTTAGAAATATTTTAAAACACAATGAAATGAAAATGTACTCATATTTTCAAAGTTTTAAATTCACAAATTATGTGAAAGTCTGCGAGAGAGACAATATGGGTATTGATGATCTGAGAACATTTTGCCTGGCCACGCCAAGCATTTGACTTCCAGGCCACGGACATCTAGGCAAATGTCTAAACAGTCTCAGTTTGTGGTTGATACACTATATCTATATATATAGATATACTTCTTCATTTTACCGCCAAAATGTGGAGCAGTCAGTTTACATGAGTTGTCATTAGGGTCTGAACGTCTGCACTGTTGAACACAGCATTTTAGCTGCGCATAGTTGGAAAGGACCGAATTTGATATTATGTTACACAGTGTCACCTTGCACTTTACTAGAAAGGACATTCATGTACTGCCAGCTCATTTCGATTTCACTGCTTTTTCTTCTTTCTTATATATTTTTACGGAGATCTTCTATTTTTCTATGATTACTCTTTAAGTCCTCCACTTTTTCATGTACTTGGCGTAATTTTTTTACTTTTTTGAAATTTTTTATGGTGATCTCAGTTCTTTTTACAAAGATAATTTGTATAGTGAATGACTTTATATAATAGAAAATGGGAGATCAGTTTGAATCCTTTAAGGTTTCAAAAATATGCGGAACGCATTGCAGATAGTCTCATTGCAAGAGTCACTTTATCAGTAACATTTAAATACAACAAGACTTTCTGTCATGCATTGTGTGTACTTTTGAAAATTCTAAGGACTGAAACTGATATTGCAATACGATAAATTGTGCGTTACAAATAGAGAATTTCTTTTTTCATTTCTCGTTTTATCTTTAACAATGGAATTTCTTGCAATAAGACTTTCTGCCACGCGTTCTGTGTACTTCTGAACTTTATTCTAATACAATAAATTATGTGTTACAAATAGTTGATTTCTTTTTTTTCATTTCTCGCTTCATCTTTAACATTTAAATTTCTTGCAGTGGGACATCCTCCCATGCGTTCTGTATACTTTTGAAAACTTAATGGACTGAAGCTGGTCTCTTTCTTATATCTGGCTCAGACACATTATGTATATTGTACACTCTATGCTTACTATAATAAAAGACAAATGTATTTTTATCTTAAGCTCTACATTAATTTACAAGTAAAATAAGGTTTGTATGTGTTATTTACAAATAAAATTAATGTCATATGAATAACACACAATTTATTATATTACAGTACCAAATCAGTCTCTTAAGTTTTCAAAAGCACACATAACGCATGGCAGAAAGTCTTGTTGTAACAAACTTAAATGTTAAAAATGAAGTATGAAATGGAAAAAGAGGTCCACTATTTCTAACGCACAATTTATTATATTACAATATCAGATTCAGTCCTTTGAGTTTTCAAAAGTACGCAGAATGAATGTCAGCAAGTCTTGTTGCAAGAAATCAAATGTCACAAATCCAAACTGACAGTTACAGGTTAGAAATGAACGAGCGGCATGAGTGATAGCCAGAATACAATTCCGACCGACGAGCCTTGCCGACTGATTCCGAGAGTCGACGAATCGACGAACGACCTTAGCTCCTATTGGCTAAGTGTTGACGAAAAATTCCTTGTCAAAGGAAAAGCAAAATGCTGCAGTTTTTGACACATTCATGATATAATATTACGATATTTCTGTCGTTCGTATTGATTTGGTTTTATTCGAAAGCTTATTGTCCGATTTACATCAGCAAAATGCCTGCAGATTTAGAAAATACAGCAGGCGTGACGAGATATTAATGACAGAAGTTTCGGGTTAGGTTGGAATCGCGTTTTCTCGAGGAAAAGATACGTGGTAGCGCCAGCGCCAGGCATATACGGGGAGGCTATTTTTTCATGTACTTGGCGTCGAGACGCTACCGCGTCTCTAGATAAACTACTAGATACTGATCAGACTATTATTGAGACTACTATCAACAATAACTCGTGCGTCTGAGTGATGTATTGGAGCAGAAGACACCTCATATTGGTAGTGCAACAAGGAAGGCGAATTTAATGAGACCACGTGCCTCAAAAGAAATCAAGAATGTGGTCCATTCATTGATCTGGAAAATTCTGTAAATAGATTATCGCTTTCCGGTAATTCCGGTTGCGTCAATATCATTTAACTGATAAACTCTTTTCTTCAGTTGATATGGTGCGAAAAAGTATTGATGACTTCATTGAATCAAAACCGCCAAGACTTTTTCCCCAATGGAATTAGAAAAATAATGGGAATTATTTTATTAAATAAATCAAGTTAAATAAATAAATAAAGTTAATAAAATCTGTACTCGTAATTTTATTAATAAATTTAGAATAAAAAAAAAATAAGGTACCGAATTAATTTGTACACCTAATAAATGAATCATTTACAAAGTGGCACTTGGTGACATTTAAAAATTTAAAGAATGCGTATTGTTATGTCATTTTCGACGCTAAAATGAATGGTATGAATATGAAATGATGTTCTAATTATATTTAAATAGATTATTTACCAAGTGGCACTTTATGTCTTATGTTAGCCATAGATATATACATTACAATTATATAAAACAAGTTGAAAACTTTAAACATACAATTGAAAATAATAAAATATTCTACGTATCATATACTTTTATAATATTTTCGTAAAAGTAAATAAATCTAGAACACGCCAAAAAATTTATTTAGTTGGTACTAATAAATACGTGCGTAAAATAATACATAATCCTGTACATGTTACTTAGTCAAGGGGTAAATGAACACGTGTATCGTTAGCTGCTAATTTAACAAGTGTTTTCTTCACTCGAAGAACAGGTAGACGTGCTGCAGACTTCCCATGCCAACATTCTTTCATTAATTTTCCCAAACCAGCCAACGTCTGCAAAATAAAAGTAAATGTCAGTGAAATTTAAATAATACACGATAACATTGATAACACGTGTATATCACTAATTGAATATTGAAAAAGTATAATGAAAAAAAAATTGTAATTATTATTTTCTTGTGTTGATATAACTATATCGAAGGCTATTACTTAATATTATAAATAAAATTTTTTTAATACGTAAACATTTTTAATTAACAAATATACACAGTGCATACATATTGCTGACACAATAAAAACAAGCTGTATAAATCCAAATTAATATTAATTGAAGCTACAGAATATAAAAAAATTATACTTTCGCCTTTGAAGTGACATCTTTCAATTTTCATTATATTTTCATAAAAAATCATTTTTCATTTAATAATTTAACAGCAATGTCCATCATTTTATATGAATAATTAAGTACGTAATTTATTACTAAAAATCGTTAATTATTAAAAAATTAAATAAATAATTACAGAATCAGAATGCCACCTATTAGGAAGTGGTGGTCTATGATGATCCAAACATACTAATTTTCGCATTTCATCGATGGACGGTTCTTGATTGCTAGGAAGCCATTCAGAATATGGTGCCATGTATTCAAGTGCAACACCATTACTTATGCATCTTCGACAAACTTCCCAAAGTATTAAACCCAGACTATAAATATCTGCTCGTCTGAAGTTTTCTAAACATTCTATATTTATCCTGAAAAGATATTAAAAATAGCTTTTAATTATACTTCAAGGCATTGATCATTGATAACTTTATATTGTAAATGAAATATGTTTTTTCCATTTTAAGTAAATTAATACGAAATTCGTAATTACAGAGAAGAGGTACATCCTCACCGATTTCGATGATTTTTATTAAGTATGTTGTAGAAATCAACATTTTGAATAACTTTGTCCTATACATATAACCGTTACTCGGCCACAATTTCCGAGATATTGGCAAAAGTATTTTGTATTATTTAACTATAAATAGCTGCGCAATGCTCGCGTAACAGGTCGCTGTTTCTTGTTTACCTATTTTGTAAACGCACTACAACGGTTCAAAGGGCCTAGCCGATTAAGATGGTCAAAACTGCCCTTAGAGCTTTTTGAATGGCTCTTGAATCATTTTTAAGCTGACCAAGAAAAACCCCTCTGAGTAAAATTTTAACCCTCTGGCTTGCCCGTGGGGGTAGTTACAGGGTAAAATAGATTTTACGCTTTTCGGCGCATTTTCCGGTTTCAAATACATTCTAAAATTCTGAAAAAAATCTGACACATTTCGGATCCTAAGGCGCATTTTTGAGAATTTTTTCAAATTTTTTTGTTGCAAACTGTGGCCGTAAAAAATGGAAAAGCTCAACAAAATCGGAAAAACATTTTTTTCTCAAAAATATGAAATCATGCTATTCTACTGTTTGGTTCCCTGATAAAGTACAATAACAAGCAGTGTCGTCAATTTTTTTTAAATTTTTTGTTCGGCTGCTTCATTGTCAAAAACAATAAAACTATTTTTGTATGTATTTTACGTCAAAATGTGACCTAAATATTTTTAAAACGCTAAATAAATATTGTCAAACTTATATGAATAAACCATATACATAATAAGAAATAGAAACAATAATTTGGCCCGCCCCCGTTCAGCTCCAGAGGCATCTTTCGAAATGGGATCTTTTCAGCATTGATCTTTAGTATACCGACAACAAACCTGGTGAATTTCATCACCCTTTGATGTATGGTATAGTGTCCTTTCACGGAGGGGGTTGAAAAGTGATGACCTATCCCCCCCCCCCCCCCAACACGGAGTGCCTATGGAGTATGGGCGTTGGCATTTTCTGGATTAGGGGATTCCAGGGAATGAATTGAGCTCAAATTCGGGACTGACATCCAAAAAATTGTGGATTTTAGAGTGGGCGGAGGGATGTAAGGGTTAGGTTTGTCCGAGAGGGATTTCAGAGAGATTAAGGTGCATTCCTTAGAGAGGATTAAGGAGAGTCGGCCCAAAGGTTTTTTTTCCATTTTTTAAACCCTTTCCGTCACCCCTGGCCCCTTCAGAAGTGCCGTTTTTCACCACCACCCCCCTTACGGAGGTGAATTAACCCATTCGCATCAACTCTCATTAATGCAACTTTGCACACAGCCAGAGGACACTTGACAACTACTCCTGACGAAGTTTCACGAAACTCGGTTGAAAACTTCCATATTTATGACGTTTTGAAAAATCTGTCTCCATTTTTCTGAAGGCCAGTATATAAAGCATGATGCGTTGCAGTACTCAATATTGAGGGCTTAGCCCCTAAACCCTTGAACGGCGGCTAGCCTCCGCACCCCCATTTTTTTACTGTACAAATAAAGTTTCGTCATAATACGAACTCTCAGAACAAATTGGAACCGTTGTAGTGCGTTTACAAAAAAGGTAAACAAGAAACAGCGGCCTGTTACGCGAGCCTTGCGCAGCTACGTATAGTCAAATATTACAAAATACTTTTGCCAATATCTCGGAAACTGAGGCCGAGTGACGGTTATATGTATAGGAAAAAGTTATTCAAAATGTTAATTTCTATAACATATTTAAAAATCATCGAAAGCGGTGAGGACGTACCTGTTTTCTATAATTACCACGAAATTATTCTGCACAACTATACAATTTACAATTAATTAACACGAATAGTACGATAATTTATCATAAAGACTTCTTATGGGGGAAGACACGGGTAATGCAGCGAGGTGACATTACCGACAAAAATGGGGGTAAAAGGGGTCCGTGATTTTTCGCGTTTCGTCCTTATATTAGCATATTTTAGGAAGCTTGAATACATCCGGGGCTGGTCATGATTCAATGTGATCTTGTTAATATTTAATAATATGAGTATCCAAAGTAGAGAAAGAATACGATAAAATACATCTGCAGAATCCAAGTATTTGTAGGTCTCTCTAAGAGTTTTGTGACTCACGCGATGACCAGCCCCTGATGTATTGAATCTTTCTCTTTCGTATGAGTCCTCAACTAACCTCAAATATTCTCATATAAGAACGAAAATTGTAAAATCGTAAAGGCATTCCCAAAATCGAGTTCCGCCATTTTGTGGATAATGGTAGAGCAAGTCAAGTACCAAATTTAGTTCAAGAAATCGGTATGAGATGGCGCTTACTGAGGACGTCTGCTAACGTGAATATTGATACATTGCGACGTTGTCATTGTGGCATAACAGCGTCTATCATTTCCCCACGCTGCGCTGTTCCCATTTTACTGAAGTCGAATATTCTTACATTTGCCGACGTCGACAGAGCATAGGAACAGACAGCGGAAAAAGAGTAAAAGAAAACATTTACAAGCCTAGTATCATAACCAACTGCGATTACTTTTAAAGTAATGTTATAAACAAATTATTTTTTTTACGAAATTTTGGGTCAGATTTAATATGCAGATAGAAAACAATGAAACTTTTTCTTAAAAAGTTTTCTTCTATCTATGATAGTTTCGGAGATAGCCTATTGCAGCTAAAACTTTATATCGTTTCACCCCCCCTAAATATGAAAACGGGACAAAATAAAAAAACAGATATATATTATTTTTCGGCCCTTTAAAACATATCTAAAAATCAAAACAATCGGAGCCAGACACCTAAAAAACATTCCTTATCAGTCTCTCTTTCTTCTTCATCAAACTGTCTTTTCCTATTTCGTCGACGCTTCGAAACTCTGGACGGATTCGAAGCTGGTCGGACTTGAATATTTGGCTATACGTACTTATAATGTATACCCAACCGAGGTGTCGATTCTGTTTACATGCCGAGCGTCAACGTAGAAAGGGATAGCCAGTAGAGGAGAGAAAGAGAGGTCGAAACGAATCGGAGAGACTATATGTATCTCACTTTCGCTCGCTACGAGCGAATTATGTTTCTCGCTTCGTTCATAAACAGCAGAAAGCGCCACCTCGTTTTCATCGGTCAGCCGTGTCTCTATGGGTATTACCATTTCTATGCAGAAAAATCTGCTGTAATACCGATCAGCCAAACCGGAGAGGTCAGGTGCCGTGTCTACCCCCTTAAATTTAATAGTTGCAAAATAATATGAGGTATGTATCAATCTTTTTCTTATAACACGAAATTACAAGTGAACGCACCGTATCATATACATACAACTAATGATAATGTATTGTTTTCTATTTTAACATATTCTGATATACAGGATATTAAGAAATATGTGGGACCTTTTTCAGGATCAAATCTTCATACCAATTGTAGGAGGAAATAATCGTTTGCTTAAATGCCGTGCAAAGAGTAATTTATTCAAAATCCTTCAGCGTGTGTTCACTCGTTCACTGCCAAAACCAAACACGAACTGTCCTGCCGCAAGACAGTCGCTAACAATGTGCATTGACGAATATCAC
Source organism: Hylaeus anthracinus (assembly GCF_026225885.1). Lineage (NCBI taxonomy): Eukaryota > Metazoa > Arthropoda > Insecta > Hymenoptera > Colletidae > Hylaeus > Hylaeus anthracinus. Next base: position 93,443 of record NW_026534838.1, read on the forward strand.
GATAGCTGCTTGCCACTTGCCGAGATCGAGCGGCGAAGGTACAGACCGTCCTAAAAATGCCTACAGCTCGGCCATAGTTGACTACAGTGGCCGTCCTTGCTCATTGACGTGACATCGGAAATAATTAACCAAATTACAAAATATACACTTATAGATAATATATACACTTATAACTATTACATTGATATGCTTACATCTAACCGTAATGCTTAAAATTAAATAATCTAGGTGTCATCTTCCCTATGTTCGGTATCTGTCCTAATCCAATGTTTCATTTGATCAGGTCCTATCTCCCCTGTAAACGGTATTCGTGTCAACTGGAATCCTTCTACATCTGTTACAACGTATCCATCTTTATCTAATACATTTTTGATTGTGTATAGACCTTTAAATTTTGGAATAAACTATTTGTTCACCCCCGGTGTGGTATCTGTATTACGAATTACCACGTAGTTATCAATTTGGTTCACGGTCGGTCTTTCGTGCTTTTTATTATATGCGCGTTGATTTGCTAATTGGCATTTCGTGATTTCCTCTGCTGCTACCTGACGTGTCGTGGAAAGGTCTCTAACGTCATTGTTCCGTTGAACCCCTACCGGATACGTCGGAAATTGATTATAACTAGTTCACGCTGACGAGCGACTAGCGCGACACCCTCGAACCGTGGGGCAGACCATGGGGTTATTTACTCTTCTTCCCATTCCCATACCAATTCACGTGTGAAGTCTGCGGATTCGGATCAAAGAACTTCTGCCGTGAGCAGTCCATGTTGGGCCGCTCGCGGTCTTCGTCCTCAACGAAACAGTCATTATCATGTACACTTAGGTATCGAATAATCTACGATGGATTCAATATCCTCTTTCGCCGGTGAGATGCCATTATCGCTTATTATATAATCTAAATACGTAATTTGGCGAAACAGGAACGAACGTTTATCTAATCTAAATTGTAAGTTATATTTTCTCGCTAACTGGAATACTTCGTCCAAAATTTTTAGATGTTCATTACTGGTTTGCATGGCAATTAGGAAATCGTCCAGATATAATAAGAGTTTGTTTTGTCTAACTATTTCTCCATAAATTTCATTCAAAAATCTTTGGAAGATGCGGGGTGCATTTGTTAACCCAAATAGCATTTTGAGGTACTTGTATTGCCCTAGCGGTGTTACGAACAAGGTCTATTTAATCGATGATTCAGGCACTTTTACGTAATAGAACCCGTTCTTTAGGTCTAGTTTTGTGAAATATTGTTTGTCTCTTAACTGATCTAAGTAATCGTCAATTAGTAGTACCGGAAAGTTACCCCTAGTTGTGTTTTTATTTATTTCACGGTAGTCTATGGATAACCGAATTTCTCCGTTCTTTTTTCTTATTAGGACAATTGGACTAGCGTAAGGGGAGTTATGCGATCTAATAACACCTTCTGTAAGTAGGTCGTCAAGTATTGTTCACAGTTTTTCTTTATCTGTAAAGGCTAACCCACGTGATCGAAAACTAACTGGTTTGTCATTTTTTAGGGAAATTACTGCTTCGACCGAATACGGACGCTATTCGCTGTTATCTGCTCGATAGAGATCGCGAAAATAGATTTCTTTCAGCTTTTCCGTTGTTTTTGTGTCTAATCGAGGATCGTAGTTCAGCGAATCTTTAGCCGAAACTGGATTTTCGACATATTCTATTTGAAGTATTTGTCTGGTAAATTTTTCTATTTTTAACGCGTGGTTTTCAATATCATTTGTCGCAATTCTAAAGGCATTCCCTATCGCAATTCGAGCGGACGAAGATAAAATGAAATCGTGGCCAAGTAAAGCAAAACACAACGTTGTGTCGTCAGGCAGAATGAAAAACTTAATTTTTACCAATGTATTGTTAACTCTGTCGTTACAATTACTAACTTTTGGCGAATCGAAACGAAGGGTAGGCGGTAACAAACCGTGTTTAACCAACCTGACCGGTGAGGCGGAATCAATCATTGCCGTGATAGTTAAATTAAATGTGATACCGCTGTCGTCATGAACTGCGAAAGAGATTGGGACCATAAACAGAGTTCCCAAGCTCGGTTTTGAGTAGAACCACTTCAGGGCTTTTCCTTGGAGGCGGGGCATGATCATCGTGGATGTGGCACAATCGTCCAAACGGTACATCGCTGATAGCCGTTACACCTGCTGTTCCCAGATGCCAAAATCGCCGTCCGCGTCCGAAAAATTCACTCAACAAGTCCGTTCTGATGATGGTCGTCGAATGCAAATTTGCACTGCTGTCGATGGATTGGGGTGTTATCGACAAGCTCCTTTCTCGTCGCACTAAACCCAATTCGCGCTTTAGTAAGTCCCGTTGCCAACGAAGGATTTCTACCTCCCTGTCTGGAAGAGACGTTCCTGTCCTGGGTGCGGTCAACGATTCGCGTGGCATCCTGCAGTTTCTATCGACGTCGAGGCCTGGGCGCTTTCAAGACGGTCATTCCCGATTTGCTCTTGGATTGCATCTTCGGTGTTTGGATGAGCGGCGATTAGGCGGGTAATCAGCTCATTTTTGCTGGCGGAGACACTTAAATCTCTAGCTCGAAGGAGTTCCTTCAAGTCCACGATGATCAAATTGCTCAAATGGGCCTTCTCTTGTCAACAATTGTGAGCCGTAGATACAAATAATGACGAACAAACTGTCAAAGTTCACCTATGTTAATCACTCTATATGTCACTAAATGTCACCAAATGTCCAATGGTAATATCAGTAAAAGTCACTTCCTAACACTAACAGGGACTAAAATTTGATAACCGCAAGCAAAACAGGGAAAAAAAAGGAAAAAATTCGAATTTTCGCGTGCTATTGCCAAAATCGTCCGAATCCTACTTCTGAGATTTTGTATTAGGTGGTCAAATATACATTTGCTTCAATGCCGTACAAAAAGTATTTTATTCGAAATCCTTCGGTGTGCGTTCACTGCCAAAGCCAAACACGAACTGTTCTGCCGCAAGACAGTCGCTAAAATGTGCATCGACGAATATCACGATAGCTGCTTGTCACTTGCCGAGCGGCAAAGATACAGACCGCCCTAAAAATGCCTACACAATATAAATCGAAAACTCAAAAAGTCCTTTAACATTTTGCGATTTGAGGCTTTGTTATCGATATATAGGGTACTATAAGTTTCACAGAAATATTTGCTAAAATAAAATTGCACAGTACGAAAGGGACCATCCGGTGGAAATAATAGTTTCCTGCAGGTGGAGATACTTTTTACATTTGAAGATTACCTTCATTTTTTTAATGGAACGGTATATTTTTGCTTTCATGTCATGGTAGAGGATCTTAAAACGGTAGTTATACACACTACAGTCTCATCTACTTCTCCTTTTTGTTCCTCTTCTTCTTGTATATTTTGTTCTGTGTCGTTCTTGTTAATAGTTTCTTTGTACTCCAAATGTTCTAATATTTCTCTAAACTTTTCGTAGTTCGTACTTTTACCAGTTATGGTGTCCATGATTTCATTTACGTCAAAGTGTATTACAGAAATATTTAAAGCATTTGCTTCCACTTGTTCCTCGTCTCTGCAATCCCTTCCAAGAATTTTGTTCCAGCTGTATATTTAAAGGCGTCACGTGTAGCCATGATTCGTGCACACAATTAACTTCTTAATCTACAACTACGTGTGAGACAAGTAGTCTTGTATTTAGGCCAAATGTAAATATTACGGGCATAGCCCCTTGTACAATGTAAGCATTACATTGTAATGATCAATTGCATTGATTTGTAATATCTCACCATTGGCCAAATGTAAATATTACGGGCATAGCCCCTTGTACAATGTAAGCATTACATTGTAATGATCAATTGCATTGATTTGTAATATCTCACCATTGACGATTATTAATTTTTTGTTATTGATTTTTCTATAAATGCTAATTATGTGAATTGATAATTTATTCAGGAACTAGAGATAAGTGTTATTGATTTATGTTATATTTTATTGATTGATAATAAACGTCTTGTTGTGTATCTACCACAATTATTACATCAGGTTGTAATTACTTATCAAATATTTCACAAAATTAAACCACTCGTAGCTTACACATGTACTTACATTACGTAAGTCCTGCGCAACTTAGGTCCGATTTGCCGACTCGTTGAATGTCTCGAAGGCTGGGCGATCTTGTTTACGTTTTGAGCCCAAGCTGTTGGAAACGTTTAAATCGTAGGTTAAGGGGTTAATGCAGTCTTTAACCCTTTCGCGCTGAGCGCCACATATGTGGCGCCTCCACCACGGCAGGCTGAGGCTCTGCTGCCATCCGCGGTGCGGCGTACTGAGCGAATGGATGGATCGTCACGCCGCCGGAGAAAACAGATACTGACTCCACGACCGCAGTTCTAGGGACTTTGGTTTCCGTGAATTGGGGATTCCGGTATGCGAATCTATCACGACGCGCACTGTGAGTTACATGTATAAAAATCCGTTCCTTTCCAAAATAAAGCTTAATAGAATTATATATTCTATACATATATGCTGTATCCACTCAACGTCCTGTAGGTACGAGCGCCGTACCCAAACGGCATGGAATGACAACAATTTTCGTTATCGGCTGAACATTTTTTGTTGATTTTATTGACATATTAGATTAACCACTTTTTAAAACTTCTTAAAACTGTTCTTCGTTGAAACTGTTGCTTCCCCGTGCGCTCACGGGGACGTGACATAAAAGTCCCTCGTGCCACACTTTATCAAATGCTTTCTCTATGTCCAAAAAGAGAGCAGTATAATATTTTTTTTCTTCAAAGGTAAGAGTAATTTGGTTTGTCAATCTATGCACTTGTTCTATTGTAGCATGTTTGTTTCTAAAACCAAATTGATGTAGCGGTATTAAATTTTTATCCGTGATTATTTTTTTGAGCCTGGTTAAAATTATTTTTTCTAGTAACTTGGACATAACGGGAAGTAGCGAGATTGGCCTGTAGGACGTTGGTAGATGTGGTTCTTTTCCGGGTTTAGGCAACATAATTACTTGTGCTAATTTCCAATTTATAGGGAAATACTTGATCCTTAGTACCGCATTAAAGATTATGGTAAGCATTCTTACTGCTTTTGGTGGGAGTTCCTTCATTATTTTTCCACTAATTAAATCAAAACCAGGAGTCTTTTTAATTTTGATATCTGCAATTAGTTTTTTTACTTCGTTTACTGTGGTTTTTGTTATATCTTGATTGACATTAGTGTCAAACGCGATGAATGGAGTTATATTTGAACTTATTATAGAGGTATTTGAAATATTTGGTTTAAATGTATTTTGTAAATGTTCGGCAAAAGTGGTGGCTTTTTCGAGTGTGCTTTTTGCCCAACTAGAGTCTGCTTTTTTAATAGGCGGTAAAGAGACCATTGGCCTTTTTAGTCTTTTGCAAGCTTTCCATAGTGAGTAGTTGGTGTCGTCATTACGAGAGAGGTTTGAAATGTAAGAATAAAACTCTTCGTTACAGTAATTTTGAATAATTTCTTCACTTCTTTCGTGATTTGGTTTAGTTTTTTTTTGTTATACGGAGTTTTTTGTTTTTGCCATATATATTTTAATTTTCGTTTAAGTTTTATTTGTTTCATTATGTATTCTGGATATGTGTAGAATTTCCTTTTAGTTTCGATTTGTTTGATGGCTATCCATCCTGCATTTTGGATTTTGTCGGTGAGATCTATTACTGCTGATTCTATTTGTTCAGGAGTTCTTAAAGGTACATTGCAATTTATGTTTTCTTCCAGGGATTGTTTAAATGTATTCCAATCTGTGTTACGATTATGCAAATATGGCGTTGGTTTTGTGAGTATAGATTTATATAGTTAGTTTATTAAAATCGGAGAACGATCAGAACTAAGATCTAAGCAAGATTTAATTTTAAAATGCAATTTGTTTAATCCTTTGGTTATTGCGAAGTCCAATAGGTCGGGAGCTTTGACGTAGGCTGACGGCCAGTATGTAGGTTCGCCAGTGGTCAGTGTGTCTAATGATAGTATCCTTATTGTTTGTTCTAGGATTTTACTTTGAGGTGAATTTATTCTAGAGTCCCATAAAACGTGTTTCGCGTTATAGTCTCTGCCGGCAATAAATTTGCTCCCTAATGTTTGAAAAAAATTTGAATATTGTTGTACTGATATTTTGTGTTTTGATATTTGCGTTCCAAATTGCAATGTTTAATGTAGTATCCATTTTATTTGTTAATACTGTTAAGCATGCGTGTGATAAGTTCTATCGTTGTGTTAATTTGTCGCGACTGTTGACTTAACAATTTAGTTTGTTCAATGAGGATATTTGTTATTAGTTCTGTATTTTTAATTGAGTTTATTAGCAGGAGTTTAATTTCTGTTGAGTCTGATGCTGATTCGTGGTTTTGTAAAGTGGGAAACGATTCGTTTAGAATTTCCTGATTACGAGTTGCTTGAGCATAGGTTTTTGTATGTATAGAAGACTGCTGGGTCGTGATAGTGTTGTTGTTGTTAACGTTCACTGTAACTATTTTCTGTTTAAGTTTAGGATATAATTTTTGCTGTAATTGTTTACGTATTATAGAACCTTTATAGCTAGCAGGATGATTTCCCTGGCAATTATAATATTTTAGGTTATCTATTTTTCCTACGATAGGACAATTCGAAGTCCAGTGTGTACCTGCACATTTAACACACGCGGGAATTCTATCGCACTAGTTTCTGGTATGACCGTAGGCTTGGCAGCATGAACATTGTGGGATGTCTCTTTTAGTTCTTGGAGGTTCAAAAGATACTATAGTGTTCAGTAGTCTATCGATCTTAAAAATTTCTTTATTGTTATCGTTCGGTTCGAGTTCTATGAATAAAAGTGGTAGCGGTTGCTTTGTGTCGTGTTTTATTATATTATTTATCCGTCTTACCTGGTGGCTGAATTTTTTTCGTTCGCTAGTAATTGTACTTGGATTTCTTTTAGGGTGCATTCCTCTTAGTACTACCTTGTAACTTTTGTCTTTCTTTAGTTGATACGTATGAAAATTCGCATTTTTCTCTTTCAGGGCTATAACAACTTTGCTGTAGATTTCGGTGGAGTTGGCTTGAACTTTGACGTGGTTATCTTTTAACTGTTTTAGCGTGAAGTTTTCATTTGCAGTTTCTTTGAGAAGTTCCATAAGAGGTTCAAGAATTTGAGCCTCGACGTATATTGGTGGAGGTTTTGGTTGAAGTTGAGTTGTTTCTGTCGTGGTGTTTTCTATTGGTTCGTCTGTGATTTCTGATAGTATATTGTAAGGGTTTTCAATAGTTATGTCTGTTAACCATTTATCGTGAAGTGTTTCTGCGTCGCTAATCATAAGGTTTGAAGGTGGATTAGTTTTTCGTTTCTTGGGTGCAGCTTGATTTAAACCACTACTCGACGGTTTATCGATATCCATTAAGTTTGAGATGGAATTATTATTTTTATTTTTATTGGCTTGATGTTTGGCAACAGTGTAGTTTTCTCCATCTTTAGTGATTTTTAATCGGAGATTAGTCATTTGTGCCGTTGGGAATCTAAACTTGCCAATAGGCAAATTTACTCTCTTTCGAACTCGCACTCGCACTCGAAATAACGTAAACACGTAAGACAGAGATAGTTTGACACTTCGCGTAAACACGTCTTATCGCTATGACGATTTAATCGCGACTGTATCGATCTATATTAGAAACAGTTTTCTGTTAGAATAAATGTATTTGGCAATTCAGATTTTGGCAATTGACCTTGTAGTCAAGATTGATCAACACTTTACAACACTGGCTGCAATCTGTTATTAAACCCTACATAAAAAGTCTTAATTGAAAACATTTTGCTGATATAAATATAATTAATAATGCAATAGTGTAAAATATTTGACACTTACCAGGTTATGAATGGTGACATCTGTTTCTGACGAGCCATGCCGAACCGAATGATTTCGAGAGTCAACGAAGGAACACTCGGCATAGCACATTCGGCTTAACACTTTAGCTTAGCTCCTATTGGCTAAAGTGTCCCACAGACTGCTCTGACATGACGTGAGCCCACCTCAGAGACCAAGCGGTGTCAGATTGGCGCCTGCGCGTAGCTCATAAAACCAACCGTTGTACGGCATCGTCAGTTGATTTCATGAGCTACGTGCAGGCACCAATCTGACACCGCTTCGTGTCTGACGTGGATCCACGTCACGTCAGAGCAGTCTGTGAGACGCTTTAGAGTTGACGAAAGGAAAAGGAAAAATCCTACGAAAAATCGACCGTTTCTGACAAATTCACGACATGATATGTTACATCCGGCCCTGCCGGTGTCCCTTTTCATCGACCTTGCATTGCGAATAAGTTAAGATCGGATACTTTTAGGAATGCGCTTGACATACAATTAGGAAACCGTTTCTCGGGAACCGAATCGTGGAATGTGCCAATCGGCGATATAGGCGTCAGCACTCAACGCCAGCACATCCGCTGAACTTGGGATTCCTCCCGATTTCAACGGATGCAAAAACGAAGGTTCCCGAACGCGGCTCGTGCCTTGCGAGGATCAGCTAGTATATAAACCCGCGAACACACTCCACGGCTGCTCGGCCGCTGCTGCTCTTTTATTCCGCTGTCAGTACGTTATCATAGTGGTGATTACCGAAATCTTGTAGTCGCGGACAGGTTAACTTCACGCGTTGTCGTTACCTACGAAAGTCCGACGTATAATCGGTTAAGATCACATCGAACCTTTATCATCAATCGAACACGCACTCAGCGTCGCGCTTTGGTCATTAAATACTAAATTATTGTAGTCACGGATAGAGTAATCGTACGCGCGCCGCGTCGTTACCGAGGAAAGTCCGTTGTTAATTAGTAGAGACCCGTGTCGCGAGTGATAGTTGCCGACAAACAGATCCTTGCAACAGCACAGCCCTGGGACCACAACAGATAGCTGGTACATCCAAAATGTAAGACCGACAAGCGGTAACGTACCTGAATAATTGTATACTTGATTTCCTAAAACCGATATTGAAATATAAACTTGTTATTTTGTAACATTATATATATTTATATGCTAAACCTTGGAAACAATCATTGCAATCCCGAATTGCTCTTTCCCGTTAGCGAATACAGTTAAGGTGAGCTTTAGCTCTTTAATTGAAGACAAGGATCCCAAGAAAGAGTCCCAGATAAGTTGGGACGTAACAGATATTATGATATCTCTGTATATGTGGGCCGATTTTTATTGTTTTTGATTTTATTCGGAAGCTTATATGCGGTTTACATAAAAAAAAATGTTTTTAAACTTAGAAAATGTTACACTTGTGATAAGATATTAGTGAAAGATGTTTCAGGTTAGGTTGGAATAGCAGGTTCACGAGTAAAAGATACGCAATAGCTCCAGCGCCAGCTATATGCGGTGATGTATCATTTTTCATGTACTTGGCGTTGGGACGCTACCGCGTCTCCAGATTGCGAACGGTAAATGCCTCGCTAAGTTACATGATATAATAAGAATTTTGCAATAACAATAGTTATCAGCAATAAAAAAATTCATAAATTATTGGAAATATGATCATCGCGAAAGCGTCTACAACGTGATGGAAAAGGTATCGTTCCGATTGGTTCTATTACATGCCAATAAATGAATTTTTTTTTTATTTCGTCGCAAGGAATGTGTTCGAGATGGTTTTACCATCCCTAAATCTTTCTAAACAAACACAAACCTAGTCTTTGATGGTAGTTTATAAAATCAATTATGAAAAAGAATACACATTCCCTCCTTGAAATCAACGTCGTCACGCCAACTACACCCTGGCAGCGTCGCGCCGCGGGGAAATCATTGTAAAATAGTATGTATGTGTTGCGTCTTGTGAATATAATGCGCTTAATTATGTAATGCGACATAACATAGAAAAATATATAAAACTATCGGATATATCATACAATAGATAAAAATCAATGAGATACCACCCGAGAACATCAACTAGGGTTTTTCCCGAAAATGAAATATCATTTATTGAAGGAATGTGTATTCTTTTTCATAAATGATTTTATGAACTACCGACAAAGGCTACGTTTGTGTTCGATTAGAAAGATTTCGGGATGGTAAAACCATCTCAAACACATTCCTTGCGACGAAATAAAAAAAAAATAAAAATTTAATAGTCGGCATGTAACATTTCCAGCAATTTCGTCGCAAAGTCCTATAACCAAATTTAAACGTTTTCCGAAGACGTTATTTAGAAAACATACTATTCTACACAATATTCCGATGTTTGGACCAATGATATCAATAAAAAATTGTACGGTCTGCAGAAATACTCAGCAAAATATTTAACACTGAAGAAGTGATAGCTGTTATCAACGAAGACAGTGAGGAGAATTAAGCATAACGACACAATTTTTGCTGAATTTTAATTACAAATTAGAGATAAGTGACTTGAAAATCAATTTCATATATTAGTTTAGTATAAGACGTGTTAAATAATATCGTGGTTGACAATATACTTGACAGAGCGCTCAAAAATTATTCTTCTTGCATGTTAAAACATTATAAAAATATATTTTTATTACTTGTAAATAAGTATTTATCATTGTTACATCATTATAAATTCAAAAATATATATCTAATGAAAAAAATATAGATCCACTGGAGATTCGAACCTACGCTCAAAAAGTACGCAGCGATTTAAAAGCCGGGTACCTTACTAATTGAGCCAGCGACGTTGTTGAACTTAACTTATGGTAGTTCTGAAGATATTGTACAAAGTGTAAGTTGTAATTGTTAAATATTTAGTTTTCTTAATACCAACATTGTTTTGATCAATGTCAAAACATTAAGAATGATGTATTTCATAAAAAGTATACAGAAATTCTGTATACAAGTTACTCTAACACACCAAAACAGTTAAAAAACTCGATTTTTGGTTTTTAAAACTACGGCGCACCTACCCAAAATTAAGAAAACAATTGAGGATAATAACAACAATAATATACACTTCCTGTAATTATATAATCGTGGTTCTGAGATTCCTTCGATCGAAACCGACATTTTTCATAATTTTTTTGTGTTTTTTATTTGTTACAGCTTGGATATTGAATTAAAAAATCTGAAAAAATTCCGGAATATGTAACTCGCTAACTGAAGTATCTCTGATTTTTTTCAATATTCTTCATGCAACAGAATGAGAGAAATTAGTCAAAAACGTGATTTTTGTTTTTTCCTGTTTACTCCCCCACCATACGAGATAGGGACTTAACATTTGGCACAGATTGGTCTTTTTTGATAACCTATCGAATATATCACTGTGCAAATCGAAATCGGTCTAAGGACACTTTTGACCCCCAAATCATGACAGGTAGGTGTATTCGTTTTGAATAGTACTATCAAATAATCCGAAACAAAATATGTATATGGTTCCATTAGAAAAACGAAACTTGGCCATCATATCTCGTAAAATAACAAAGTTAACAAAAATTTCTTCTCGCTGAAACATGCGGCCCATTTTACCATACACTTTCCATATTAACAATTTTGCATACGGCCGATAGCTTTAGAGTTATAGCTTTATACCAGACTAGCTGTGCCCCGCGGTTTCACCCGCATGGAATACTATTCTTATTCAGTATAGCTGCACCCCGCGATTTCACCCGCGTGGAATACTATTTATTTTATGTTGTTCACGTTCGACTGACTATTCAACCGCTCGTTTCTTCATGAATCAATAGGTGAATAGGTCTCTTATTTTCCGTAACTTAAATATTTCAACCGATATTCCTTATTGTGAGTAAAACGATGCCACAACTTTATTTACAAATGTTGAGATTTTAAATTGAAAACGTATTTTTATCAAAATAACACATAGCCTATGTTACTCAGGGATAGTGTAGCTTTAAATTACTGAAAAAATGTTTAAAATCGGTTTAGTAGTTCCGGAGATTAGCTGGAACAAACTGACAGACATACAAATAGTTCAATTTTATTTATATAGAAGAAGGTAGAAGATGATGTGGAACTCCTTTTTTCGAAATCGGTTAAAAAATTTAGAAACATTGATTGCACATGAGGTCATCACGAAAACCTGTTCGCCAGCGTAAGGGGTTTCATCGATTTCGGGCCGAACGTGCGTGAAATAGTACTCTTTTTGCAATAAAAGTGGTAGAAAATGGAAAAAGGTCAAATGTTTTTTATGAGACCAAGTGGCAGTGATCCTCTACCAGATATAAAAGGTTGCAACCCGATTACTCAAGCCATTTCGGTGTAATCAGCGAACATACCTATAAAAAAAAAAGAAGAAAAAAACCATGTTGAATTGAGTAACTTCCTCATTTTCGAAGTCGATTAAAAATAAATGAAATTATTGCAGGACGTTGTATTACCGTGTGTTCTCCTCAGCTCTCTCATCTTGTTTATTGATATATTTGGTTATTTTCGTAAATAATATGGGAAATATATAAAGGAATTTAAGCTACTACTGACAGTCGCATCAATGTTAACTTTAGACGGAGCTAGTAGTGCTCTATGATATCGAACTCTCGGAATATAGATCGTGTGTACTTCTTCGTTGTTTTCTACTGCGATTTATTGAATTTACTATTAACTTTTTAATAGTAAATTCAATAAAAGTACTGGAGCGTGTATTCCTAATCCTGCCCACCGTCCTAAAATCAACAGGTTATGGGCTCAGGATTCACAGGCTTCACAGGATGCCAAGAAAAATAGAGAATCAAGAGATTATGTAAATCAGTGAAAATTCTAAAAAAAAAAAGAAAAAAATTCAGCTACCTAGGTGTAATAATAAACGGGGAAACTGTTACAAAATTCCTTTGAATCCAAAATGTCTAAGGCAACTACGACGATAACAAAACTACGTAAAGAGAACTATGATACGTGGGTTATGGCTCCAAAGGCCTTATTAATAAAATCTGACTTGTGGCACTATGCAAATAAACGATTCTGAAACCAGAGTCCGATCAAACGCAAATCAATGCATGGATCAAAAACAACAAGAAGGGGTTATCAGAAATTATTCTAGCGATATCTAATTCAAAGAAAAGGCATATAAAGAAGTGTAAAAAGCCAAATAAAGCTTGGATGCAGCTGGAAAAAGTCTACCACTCGAGAAGTCCAGCGCGAAAAGAGTTGCTATTGGCAGCATTCGGTTCAAATAAAATGACAGAAGATGAAGATTTATAAAAATCCATTTGTCGATTTCATGGAAATCATTGATAAATTGAGTCAATTAAATATTGATGTTAATGATGAATTATTAACTGTACTTATGTTAAAACGTTTATCAAAATCATTTGATATGCTTAGGAGAGCAATGATGGCACGAGCCAATATTTTGAAACCAGAAATAGAACATAATGAATAGAAATAAGAAATAATGAAAATAAAAATTTTTGAGTATCTTGAATCGAGAAAATCGTTTGCAAGTGGTGATACAGACGACCAGAATGCACACTTTGCCAAAAGAAGTAATCATTCTCAACAAGGGAATTCTCAGAGTAACAAGTGGCGTTACGCAGGTCAACATAGTGAGAAATCGTCAAATAAATGGAGTGAACGCAACACGGAAAAACTGAACGCACCAACATCAGATATAATATGCCATCGTTGCAATAAATCGGGTCATTCAGCTCGCTCTTGTCTTTCCAGGTTTCCGGTGTCACGCTCTAGCCATCGCCCTCAACAAGCGAAAAACGCAGAAATATCTGATGAAGGAGAAATAAGCAGTCATAGAGATACAGTCGATGATGTGATTTTCTTTAATAATACCTCTCAATATCAAAGAACAAACTGGTGTCTCGATAGTGGGTGTTCCTCACACATAGTCACGCAGAGATCAAATTTCAATGGTTTTAAGAAAATAAATAAACCATTGAATCTAGCCAATCAAGACACTGCGACAATTATATGTGTCGGTACAGTCTTTACAGTTAAGAATGGTTCAGAAAAACGAAAATTTCGTTTAGATAATGTTTACTACGTCTCAGATCGATGGACCAACCTTTTATCGGTATCAAGGATCACTGATCGCGACTTTGAAGTTCTATTCCGTAGAAATGAAGTCATTGTTTTTAACGAGAAAGGAAATATTATAATGAGAGCTGAAAGAAGAGGAAATCACTATTATTTAACTGAGGAATCTGAAACAAGGCAATTGGCTGACGTGACACAGAATCAGAAACCGAGAAGTGGACTGGAAAACTGGCACAACGTTCTTGTACACATAAATGAAGCCGACTTAAGAAAAATGCAACAAAAGAAAATTGTATACGGTTTGGACTTTAAAAATGAAGAGATTTTACAAGACTGGGAAATATGCGCAAGAGAAAAGATTACACAACCCCTATACAGAACTACTGAGGAAAACACAACAAATGATCTACTTGAGATCGTTCATACCGATCTACATATGTGGTCCTATAAGAATCCCATCAATCCCTACGTCGCGACTTTTGTCGACAATCGGTCGAGATATTGTACAGTAGATTTTATTACAACTAAAGATGAACTCATGGAATTGTTTAATAGGTCTAAAGCTTATGCAGAAACAGGAACGGAAGAAAGCATCAAATTCATTCAGTCAGTCAACGGTGAAGAACTAATTGGAACTGAGTTTAAAAAAATATTTAAGGGGGAAGACCATTTAGAAGCTCCGAAAATTAGCGGTTTTGTAGGTTTTTTTTCAAATAAAATGGATTGTCGGATACTATTGGAAGTTTGCAACCTTTTTATTTACTGTTTGATCATTGTAAAAAACATAGAAATATTTTTTCAATATCAAATGGCGGTCGTTACAGCTTTTGGCATTGTAGCTTCGGCAGTAACTGTCTGAAACAGATGAATCAATTTTTTTTTTTAAGTTTACACTCATACGCTATCAGTGTAGCAGCAGAATTGAAATATATGCTATATATGCTATATGATAAAAAACTATATGATGCAATTCGAATTTCACACGTTTTTTAGGTTCACCGATAAACTGATAGTATTGGATTTGTGCAAAATTTCATTCAAATCCGTTGAATAGTTTTTGAAAAATCATCCCAACAATTCCGTAAAATGTAATATTGAGAAAAACTTGTTTAAAGTTTTAACAATGGATAAAATAATTTTTGGAAAAAAAATGTAACCGACTTCAAAAAAATGTTAAAATTGCCCCAAAAAGTATGAAATAATTTCTATTTCCTTTATATTAAATTATGCTAAATAACCTTTTTGTAGTCCGCGCAAAATTAAAAATTACTTACATTCAAAATGACCAAACTTGGTTTAACTTTGTGTTTGAATGACAAACATACACCCTTAAATTATTGCTCATCTAGAGACGCGGTAGCGTCTCGGCGCCAAGTACATAAAAAATTATCCGTCACCGCGTATATATACCACGTATCTTTTACAGGAGAGATGGTCCATTCCAACCTAACCTGAAACTTCTTTCATGAATATCTCAACACGCCTGCAATATTTTCTAAATTTAAAGGCATTTTTCTTATGTAAACCGCATATAAGCTTCGAATAAAACCAAAATCAATAAAATCGGTCAATGAACAACTGAGATATTGTAATATCATGTCATGAATCTGTCAGAAACGGTATTTTTCGTATGATTTTCCCGTCGTCAACCCTTAACCAATAGAAGCTAAGCAAAAGCCGAGCTTCATTCGTCGACTCTCGAAATCATTCAGTTCGGCATGGCTTGTCGGCTATCGAGCGTCGAGAATCGAAACAGATGTCATTATTCATACCCTGCCAAGTGTCCAAAATTTTTACACTATTGCCTTATTAATTATATTTATATCAGCAAACTGTTTTCAATTTAGACTTTATATGTAGGGTTTAATAACAGATTGCAGCCAGTGTTGTAAAGTGTTGATCAATCTTGACTACAAGGTAAGTTGTCAAAATCTGAATTGCGAGATACTTTTAATCTTACAGAAAACTGTTTTTAATATAGATCCATATCGCCAAAGTGTTTTGAATTTAGACTTTTTATGCAGAGCTTATACAAATAAAGGGAACCACAGGCTTGGAGGTTATTCGTTAACAAATTGCAGCAACTGTTGTAAAATGTTTATTCATTTTCATTAGAACGTAAGTTGTCAAAATTTGAATTGTCAGGTACCTTCATTCATACAGAATAGATCCATACCACTAAAGTGTTTGCTGTATTCAATTATAGATTCAATTAAAGAAACAAATAATAATTTAGACTTCTTATGTAGAGTTTACAGAAAAATCAATTTTATTTTTATAAATTTAAAATAGACTCTATATAATAAATTATTTGTAAAAAGAAGTGAGATACGATAAAAGACTTCAAAAAAGTAAAAAAATTACACCAAGTACATGAAAAAGTGGAGGACTCAAGGAGTTATCATTGAAAAATAGAAGATCTCCATAAAAAAACTACAAGAAAGTAGAAGAAGATGTGAAATCGAAATGAGCTGCCAGATGATTTGCCTAGATTTCCACGGCCTGGAAGTCAAATGCTTGGCGTGGCCAGGCAAGGTCAAGGTGTCGATGAATAAGAATTATTTTAAAACGCAAAACAATGAAAGTGTACTCATAATATTGTCAGAGTTTTAAATTGACAAATTACCTGAAAGTCTGTAAGAGAGAAAGTATGGGTATTTTTTTTTTTTATTTATTACGCTGTTAAACCCTAAATTGGATTATCAGCAATATGCATATGTTTGTGCATATTAACGCTAGAACTGTATTGGCTTTATAAACATTGTCTTATATAATATACAGTGTGCTTAGAATCTAAATAACGGTTACAAATATACTTCGTGTCTTTTCAGAAACTTAAAGATTATCATTAGCGGAGAAATGTTAGGTTTGTACAGAAATATGTCTATCGAGTGCGGTGGGAAGAAGCCTTTGCCACATAATTTATTATATATCATTTCTGTTCTACCGAGATCGAGTAGTGGACATTGCCATATGACATGGTTCAAGTCTTCTTCAAGGTAGTCACATAGACACTTAGGACTGGAAGCAAGGTTAATTTTATATAAGGAGGAGGCTAGCTGTACATGGTTAGCTCGCATTCTGTTGACTGAGGTCACAAATTCCCTAGGAAGACGTTTACAGACAAACCAAGGAGTTTAGGTGTTCTTATTGAAATGATGGAAAAATTTAGAGCCTTTATATTTGGCTTGTTCAAGCAGTTGACTCTCAGTTTTGTAACGCGAATTGTAGTCGCGACCCTCTCCTCTCGCGCTCGTGCCCCACCGCGTTCGGTCCTCCTTCCCCACTAGTAGTACCGACGGCCGCCGCGAGGCCGGAACCACGCGCCACGCTAACGCACGGCGCTTTCTCACTACCAAAAGTGGGGAGCGCCGTGCATAATTACCGAGACGCGCCACTCGGGAAGTCAGAACGCCTGAGCGAGCAATGGTGTAAAGTACTCTCGACTATTAAAGGCTAATTTCGCCGCTCAAACGCTCTTATTCTTTTCTGTAAACCCATACTCTTCTCTTTCCAACGGAGCGCGTCCGAAGAGATCGACCAAAGAATTCCTTTTTTCGGACGCGATGAAACCGTTTAATCTCCCATCCCACAACGAAGTTCGATCTTCGTGACATGGGAAAACCTCAGCCGCCGGTAAGACGCTCACTGCCTGGACAGGCGTCTCCGGATCTCCACGGCTACTCGCTCTGGGAAGGATACTCGTGCTAACGCCGTTTATCCGACCCCACTAGAGCAACTCCCTCGTTAGCTCCCGTTTCCCGAGATCCTCCTACCCGCCGACCAATTGTACCGCGCCGCAGCGACCGAAGCCTCGAGGCACCCGCGACCACCGTGCTGTACAGCACCCTTCGCGACGGTTCAACCGCTTCGAACCCGAACCACGTGACAGTTTGTTTCTTAGAATACTCCCGAAAGCTATAAGTGAAATTGGTGTAGGGGACCAGGATTTCAGGCGATGCTTTAAGGTGTGAAGCTTCTTTTGCCAAGCTGTCCACATGTTCATTGAAACTGATACCAGTGTGAGCCGGAATCCAAAAAAGAAAAAACATGGTAACGCTGCAAGAACTTTCAACAATAAGTTTCTTAATATCTATGAGAATCGGATTAAGTTTGGTGCTAAAAGAACTCATAGTGAGCATACATAGAGCACTTAGACAATCGGAATAAACGTAAACATTCTCATAGGAGCTGAGAACGTAGATTTTGCAGAGAACGTAGAAAAATGCTTTTTTAGGCCTACTAAAGACGATACACTTAGTTCCGGAGAGAAGAAAGCTGCGCCAACCTCCCCTGTTTGATGATTGCGGCTTCCATCAGTAAAGAAGGAGACTGAGCCTGGGGGTCTACTGTCATAGTGCCTTAGGAAACTAAGATTGGGATCAGAGGAATTTTTGATAGATTATCCGAGATCAGTGTTTAGTGTCACTGTGGAGCAGAGAATATGATAGTCATGTAGAAAGGAAGGAAAGTTGCATCCTGTGCTTAGAGCGGTTATTTCAGGAAGAAGAGAATTGATTAGAGTAGGTAACATAGAACGGGAGTGTTGTAACAGATCATTCCAATGATAAGCTGTAGAAAGCTTCGTTATTAAGTTGAATAGGTCTGAACCAGTAGTGGAGAGTTTCTTAATAAGAAACTTTTTGCCTAGCAGGGTAGACCTGTCATGTAAGAACCAAGTTTTGGATTCGGCCAGAAGAATTTTAGTGGAAGTACAAATTCGATATCCTAAGGCAGTACGCAGAGCAGCAAACTGAATTCTCTCGATTCTAAGGAGAAGGGAATTGGATTTGGATTTAAGGAAGTAAATAAAACAATTAAATTCTATAATGGAACGTATTAAACACTTGTAAAGGATAACTACAGTTTGAGGTTCAGCTCCCCACCTAATACGAGTAACGAACTTTAGGATGTTTAGCCTTTGAAGATATTTGTTGCGGATAGACTCAGTATGCTCTTTAAAGTTTAATTAGTAATCGAAGGTAACACCAAGAAATTGTACACTTGGACTGGATGGAATAATACATTTTTCAACATTAATGACGCAGGAACCAGGTAATATCCCCTTTTTGTTGAAATGAAGTAGAACAGTCTTATCGGAAGATAGGGATAGACCCAGTGAGCTGAGTTTATCGCTAATCTGAGAGATACCCATTTCCATGGACTTTTTGGCTAAGAGAGGTATAGAAGCTCGAATAATGAGAGCAATATCGTCAGCATACTGCGTTACGAGAATATTGCTAATCAACCCTTTCGCAATACTTGTAACATAGATTATATACAGTAAGGGACTAAGCACTCCTCCCTGAGGTACACCCTTAAAAACTTTTCTTGTAATAGAACAGGCAGAGTCCAGGACAAAGGTAACATCACGTTCGAAAGTCAGGAAAGTAACAAATTTCGTGATGTTGCCGGGGCAGCCAAATTTGATAAGTTCTTGAATTAGGATGTCGGGTGGAACATTGTCAAACGCACTTTTAACATCCAAAAAGCACGCAAGTACATCCTCGCTATTGTGGAAGGCTTCTTCAATTGTTAAAGTGAGTAGAGCAAGATGGTCTGAGCAGGACTTGCCAGCTCTAAACCCGTATTGTTAGGGAGGAAAAAAATTTATAGATTCCAGTCACAATTATAATCTCGACTTAATCATCTTTTCCATAATCTTGCAAAGACATGATGTAAGCGCAATGGGTCTAACGCCACTGCGATCTCGCTTGTCAATGAAGAAGGTAGTACTACCCTTCCATGTCAAAGGGAATTTACTGTTTAGATATATTTCGTTATAGAGATCAAGTAATATAAGTGTCATCTTAAGAGGGAGATGAGTAACAAGATAGTACTCTATTTTGTCGGGGCCGGGGGAGGCGTTAGGACTGCAACTAGAGAGAGCAATATTAAACTCTTGAAGACTAAAAGAAGAGTTAATAGGATGATTGTTCGGGAGTTCATTGAAGTTTGAATCAACTGGGACCCAACAGGGACTAAGCTTGTTAATTGCATCCTCAATTTTAATGTCGCGATCAGCCGAATTTGATGTTTTGCGGTTAATGTTGGCTCACCTATTCTTGACGATTTTACATTTGTCCCATACATATGTCGGATCGGTATTAAGATTAATATTTTCGGCGAAAGATCAAAAATAACTGAACTTTCTTTTCCTGATATATTTGCGAGCAGCCGCCTTACGTTTTTTATAAGTCTAAAAAGTCACATGGATGATGCGAAAATCTCCATTTTTTAAGAGCTGGCTTTCTAAGACGTATTAGTTTGGAATATTCATTATCCCACCAGGCAACAGGGTTCCTATGGTTATTGAAAAATTGTCTTTTTAGTGGGAGTACACTTATTAATTGTTTCAGTAATAGTTTTACAGAAATAACTGTATTTGGCGACAGTTTCGAGAGCCAGAAAGTCAGGTTGGAGGAAGTTAGTGTAATTCTTCTCCATTAGTTGGTGATATAGAAACCAATCAGTTTTCTTTGAGGTTAGACGAGGGTTGTTTTTAATGTACAAAGTTTTTTCCGTCGTAAGTTTAAGGCATAGTGAGTAGTGGTCAGACCCCATGTATCTTCGGGGACTGTAAGTTTTATTTTGTCATAAATGTTCGGAGATGCAAAAATTAGGTCAAGATTTGATAATTTATTTCTGTAGAAATCTACGTGAGTGGACGTATAATCGTTAATTAAAATTAGGTCTGAGTCAACTAAGGAATTAAGGAGTCTAGTACCATTGAAGTCATTGTGAGAGCAGTTCCAGACCGTGTGATGGGAATTGAAGTCTCCAAAAATTAGGCACGGGCTAAGAGCACTGATTGAAAGAAAAAATGAATCCCACTCGGATTGAGAAATGCTATAACTGGGAACCCTGTAACATCCCGCCAGGACAATTTCTGGTACTACTCCGTGTATTTTAACTACACCAAATTCTAAATTATCGGAGATATTGCACAAACTGTGAACAACAGTATACTTAAGAGATTTCTTTATCAAGAAGATAAGACCACCTCCCGGTCGATTGTTTCGATCTATTCTAACTACATTGAAACCAAGAAGTTTGAATTTTTTGCCCGAGGAGAGCCAAGTTTCAACAGCTATAAACACATCTGAGTCCAGCAAATGTTTTTGTAATTCTTCTTTGGAGTTAAGTAAGCCCCTAGAATTCCAGAAAATAACACTAGGTTCCGTTTTAAGAGTGTACTTGCTGTTAGAATGATCCATGGTCCTAGTTGAGTGGCAAAGAAGCGGGATCCTTTAAGAGTCTGGAGTCTTCAAAAGTCGAAGAAGAGGAGTCCATATCAGTCGAGGAGGAAGAGTCGTACTTCATAGAAGGATCCTCATGCCACATTAGGTAGAGTTCAAGCTTTTTAATTATTCTTGTGACTCTGTTTTTGATAGATCTCTCGGTAAGACTAGTGTAAATGTCCCGGAGAAGGCGAATGAGACGCGAAGAGTCGTCGGTGTATAACTGAGCTAGATGGATAAGATTCGAATTGCCCTTAGCTTTCAGTAGAAATTCACTGAGTTGGGTAAAGTTCAATACGTATGCGTCCGGATGGAGAGATAGCATTTCTTTGATTGAATTTAAAGCCCGGTCTATATCTTCCAGATTAGATGAGGTTTCCGTAGTTTCCTGTTTCCTTTTCTTTCTGCATGGAGTGCATGAGGAGGATTTCACAAAATTCGGAGTACCTTCTTTGGGTATTAAATGTTTCCTTGAAAGAAGAGTCATAAGATGAGTTGAGTTCCGCGAGATTGCTAGTCGAAGCACTAGAAGTAGCAGGTGATGAAAGCGGTCTTTTATTGTTACATTTGTCAGGAATGCCAGAAGGTGTGTCGAGACAGTCAAGGTTAGTCGATGCTTGTTCAGTGCGACTTGAGAGAATAGAAGCCAGTTTTATCGGTAGAGGCTGTTTGTTAAGCGAAGTTGAAGGTACAACACTGGATGTTTGGATTTCATCTTTAGAATTTAAAGTGCACTGTTTAGCTAAATGGCCTTCTTTTTTGCATAAAAAGCAAGTTAGCCTGTCAGATGAAACAGAGATCCAATATGATATGCCGTCAAAATGCACTTGTAGGTTTTCGGGTAACTTGTTCTCATCGTCAGGATGAATATACACCTGTCTACGGAAACTTAAAATATGGGAGAATCCATATCCATCCAGGTTCCGTAAATCCAGCCTTAATGAACAAGATCGGTGAAAGCAATCTGATTTCAAGTTTCTTTAGAACGTTTTCTAGTTCTGAATGAGGTATAGCAGGACAAACATTTGACAGAATTATTCGTTTAGATCTCATCAAGAGAGGTCTGATGGAGAGAGTACGACCTCTGACGTTTATGATCGTCTTTCCAGCTGTAATTTCTTCTACCAGTGATTTGGACGACAGGTATAAGCAGATTCTGTTGTTAGCGATTCGTGAGGCAAACCTGATATTCTCAGGATTAATAACTTTACCGATTGAAATGATGTATTCTTTGATGGGGATATCGTCATAAGCATCCAGAACAATTGCTTGCTCCTTCAATGGAAAGTGTATTTTCTGTGTAACACTAGCATAAGTGGAATTGGAGGCACTGTTTGACGTAACATTTTCTTGAATAACTTTTTCTAACTCCATATTCACTTATGAGAGAGGTTCCAGTAGTCAGGAATGAGCTCTCGTCACAAAAAGGAAGATACAGGCGTAACACCCGATAAAATCGGGTAAATGTACGGAAATTCCTACAGAGCGGCGTACAATTAGCTCACTTAGTCACAACAACACGCGACACGTCTTGTCTCTATGAGAGTAAACACGCGGAACGTCTTGTCGCTACGAGCGTAAACACACGACTGAAAGTATGGGTATTGATGATCTAAGAATGCCTTGTCTGGCCACGCTAAGCATTTGACTTTCAGGCCGCGGAAATCTAGGCAAATCATCTGGCAGCTTATTTCGATTTCACATCTTTTTCTATTTTCTTGTAGTTTTTTATGGGGATCTTCTATTTTTCAATGATAACTCCATGAGTCCTCCACTTTTTCATGTACTTGGCATAATTTTTTTACTTTTTTGAATTATATCTACTTTAGACACCATATACATTAACATTATTCAATATCGCGACCTCTACCAAATATTATCCCAAACCTACTAAGACAGTACTTTCATAGAGAGAGTATACATATTCAGGGCCGCCACGCAGGGTTGTGCAGGATGTGTACCGCACACGGGCGCTTCTTCGAAGGGGCGCCATGTCGCCACAAGAATTTGTGTACTTTTTATGCATTACGACCAAGGTGTAATGAATCAGTCAATCACAGAGAGCTCAAATTGCTCGAGAGAGGTAAGACCGGACGGGGGTGAGCTAGATTTTCCGGTTGCCGATAGGTTGTCTGCAAAATCGTTAATGGTTGAAAATAGTATGTAATATTGACAGTCTCGATTGTCGGTATTTTGGAAGTTATAATAGAGTTATCTAAAATTGTAAGAAATCTTTGAATTTACTGCCATGCAGTGGTGAACTTAATTTATTTAACTTTGCCTGTTTCGGTAGCTTCCGAAGACAGGCGTTTTTCTAAATTAACAATTATTAAGAACTATTTACGTTACAATGAGTCAACAACAGTTAACTGACTTTTCAATTATATCTATTGAGAATGACATTCTAAATACATTCAATATTAGTGATTTAATTGAAAATTTTGTGGCAGAGAGTCCTGTCCATCCCTTGTCATTCTAAGCCTGAGGTCGTTATTCGATCCTCGTTCTCAGTCAGAGTATCCGTAACTCTGCCTGGATTGGTTCCCTTTTAGTGTTATCACCCCCCCTTCCCCCTTCCCTTTTAGTCTCTAGCACTCCCCCCGTCCTTCTTGCCCCTACCCACCTCCTTTGGAGGTTCTATCTAAATACTCGCGGATTTGCAAGATTCCATCCCCCTCCCTCCTCTTGTGTAGCTATCCCTCTCGGGCCCTGATTCGAATGAAGGCTCGCCACCGTTCATCCGTGTCAGGGTTCCCGGCTTATACATACTTCTAACTACTACCTAAAGTTCCTTTTCTTAAGAGCAACAGGAAGGGGTGTCCGGGTGAGGGGTCCCCACAGCGTGTCTGGTGATCAGACGCGACTTCCGTGGATGGGTCCCAGCCGTCAGGCTTGCCAGCCCGTCCTCGCTTTCACTCTTTCCTATTCGGCGAGCCTATTCTACTGGTATTAGGCAGGATTATTTTTGTATTCCCCATGACTCTCAACCGCGAAAACATGGTGAATTCCTTGCGTTGCTCGCGGTTACCACCCGCTCCAGGGGGATCATCTTGGGTGGGACTCTTTTTCCCACTGGAAGGTTGTTTCTACAGTTTGGAAGAGTCACCATCTCTTCCACAGAGTCCATGGATCCATCTGTGTGGTTCCGTAACCCCTTTGCCTACGATGGTGTAGTTTGATTGGACGGTCACCACCCGTCCTGGATCCGAACTCCTCCCATCTTGTGGGGAGGTGCGCAGACCCTTTTCTAAGAGATGGTTGTTTTATTTTGTATCGGTGGACGCGCTGAGGCGCAGTCTGCGCGTCCCTCTGCCTTGCATATTTTCTGTTACTTTTGCTCTTTAAGTAAGGTATTTAACACCAACCAATGTCAACGATCTGGAAAACATGTCAATGATCGAATCAACCTCCATCTTTCCAGCCGAGCCTTCATGATTTTTACTGCAATCTTCATCATGTTCACCATGCCATTCTTGATACTCGTCAGTGTTGATTTTATTTTTCCATGCGGCGCAACCTTGACAATAACTACTCTTGACGACGAGATCAATCATTTTTCCGGAAAAATAACCAATGAGAGTTGTTACTCCGAATAACGATTTGAAGCCTCGTTTTTTCCACAATCCGTCGCCTGACACTTTCAATTCATCCACTGGTCGATCATGTTTTGCATTCTCTTCTTTCTCTTGGTTAGCAACTTTTTTCTGACAATATTCGAACACAGACTTAGTAGCTGCGTGCAAATACTCAATGATATTTCAATAAGAACTTTTACTTAGTCTAGAACAAATGTCCATTAAATTACAGAATAAATTTATTCCATCGCAGCCAACATCTAATAGACGCATCACTAATACAATTTGACGATTCACCTCGAACCGGTTTCCTGTTTCCTCAAATTTGAGTGTTTGTTTACACTCTCGGCATACTACTGGATCTGATAACGCTGTAAACACGGTGAAAAACTCGATGAGCGACGCTCGACGCACAAACTTTCGTGTATTGATAACTGTTGATGAATTAGCGTTTATATCTCGCGCCGATCGCGACCTTAACTCGCAGGTGTGCCGTTGTCGATATCGGCAGCACCTCCCGGACACCCTATGTCTACGCAGCGCTCTCACCACGCGGTAGCCGCCATGCCGCATGAAAGACGCCATTACGAGTTTGCTCCTTGCACGCTAACCACGTGTAACTCAATTTAGCTTTTTCGCAGTACTTGCACGCGATTTACTTCGTTGTTCAGTCCACGCGATTCTTTTCAATTATTCTTCAATAGCTTTAGTGTAGTGTCCGCGTAAAGAAAGAAAGAAAGAAGACGAGGTACTCACGACTAAGACTTTATTATGACTAATTATCTGACTTACCGTAATGAGGGTTATCCCCACTTCCTGACATAGTATACCTATTCTCACCCATATATCACATTTAGTGTAAATCATAGTTAAATGCATATTCTTGTAAATATTGACAACTGTACATTCCTTTGCGTCATTTCTTACATGTTAATTGACATTAAACTCTTGTGACAAAAACCTGTGTGTGCCAAATTGAACTCAGACTGCTCAGACCACGCTGCTAACGCGAAAACAATAACCGAAAGGTTGAATGTTTACTCATGAGGATTTTTGAAATTGCTGTTCGAAGCTCGTGTGAGGTACTGACATCCGTGATCGACCTCAGGAACCTCCTTAGCGACAGGGTGGATTTCCCTTTTCTTCCGCTATTCACAAAACACACCCATAGAATCCTGTTTTGGTAGGAGGTCCTTAGTGTTGCCCATCACGGAAGTCCTCCTAAAAAGAATAAAGTGCAACGCCCTCGCATCATTCTGCCTATTACGTCGATCTTCTCACGGGCTCCAAATGTGCAAGGCACGCAAATGTTGTAAATCTAAGTAAGAGATTTACGTTAGGTTCGGCGCGTGATGCCTCGTAATAAAGCAGCACGCGCCTTAAATGGCCAAGCTGTAGGAAAACATTTGGTCGGCCAATGCTTGACAACCCTACAGTTGGCCGCCGTATGGTCGGGGCGCTCCGTAGCCCGAGCGTTCCTGATGTACCCTCTTTTATGACTCTCAAGTAGGCACTGAGTCGTCGTCTTACCTGAGAAGTCGAGGGTTCGGACGGCCCGCTAAATCTAAAATGCTCAATACGCAACAGACGGAATACAAAAGGAAGCAAACACCGACCCGCTGAGCTTCGGCCGTATATACCTGTAGTCGGTCTTGGCTCGCAAAAACTTCTAACGCTCATCCACAGTAACATCAGAAATACTTGAAATATCGCTCTGGAAATTTAATATGATATTCTTAACATAGTAAACTATTATTTTTTGGAAAAAAGTTTTTCGATTTTTTGAAGTTTGTAAATGGTCTTCCCCCCTTAAAGAAACGAGGCATACAGAGACGCCTAACAGCACCACACACGCCTCAGCAAAACGGTATCGCCGAACGAAGGAACCGTACACCTATGGGAACGGCACGATGTTTAATTAGACAATCAAATGTCCCTTCGCATTTTTGGGCAGAAGCTATTAACACATTTTGCGCGGGTGCTTTGCCGCCAAACTCTCAACGGGTAGCGGGCGATTTTGTACAATTCGTACGCAAAATTACTTCTGCACGAAATAGTTGTAGTTTGTGAACTTTAGGTATTTATAATAACCTCCCCTTCGAAGGTATTATCCCTTTATCTAAAGACAACTGCTGAATAGGCTTATAAACATTTATAAACTTGGGAACAAAGTAGTTCAGTCGTGGTCTGACTTTCGAAAGCCCGTCTGATCCATCAGTCAACTCTTCATTATTATTGAAGTGTCAGGTCCATACATACGTAACCTGACTCTTGTCATTCGTCTCAGAAAAATTGGCGTTTCTGTACACAGATCCGTGGTCCAATAATACTCTTTTCGGTCCTTACACACTTGTCCCATAGGAAGAATAAGCCCCAAAAATTTCTTCATGTCTTTCCATTTGAGGGCTTTCTTGAAAGTTGTGAATTTATCAATATTTTGATAATATCATCTATTTGACGCTAGAATTATTTTAAAAAAATCACGCTAGAATTTGAAATATTTAACACGTTCACGCAGGCGCTGCTATTTGTGTTTTTCGCCGTGGGGCGGCACGGTAGTCCGTGGAAAACGACTTTAGTCGCTTCCCGCGCAAGATGTGTTAATACTGTCTGCTATATAAGAAACAGGTGCCCTACAAGCCCACTTAAAGGCTAATTACCATACAAAATTTGGATAGGCAAGAAACCTACAGTTGCACACACGAGAACGTTCGGTACAAAAGTTTATGCACTTGACAAAACACACAAAAAAGAAAAAATAAATTGGCCTCAAAAGGTGTAGAATGCGTTCTGATGGGTTATTCGAAACAGTCAAAAGCTTACAGACTGTGGTGCTTCGAGAAAAGAAAAATTATAATAAGTCGAGACGTAAGATTCATCTATGCTCCAGTCTTCTCGGAAGAAATTCGACGTTCAGAAATTAACAATAACGAAAACATAGAAACAAATTGTGATTATAGTCTGTTCCAGGTTGATTGGGATCACTTGAATGATTTAGACGCCGAAGTCGATAATGAACTAATGCACCGACCATCAAAGGAAGATTGCAAAAGGCCTACCAACCACCTAACGTCTCAAGAGAGGACAATGATGATGACGAGATAGCAGAGGAATTAGCAAACGAAAACAATGATGATGAAGCTTTTGAAGATGCCGAATTTGCTAATTTCACAATTTTAGACGATTCAACGACATATCGGAAAGCTGAAATGTTACAAAACGCCAGAGATTGAGAGAGTGCGTTGGAATACGAATATCTTTCACTAATTCAAAATCACGTTTGGGACTTTGTTCAACATTCAGTCGGTCAGAAAGTTATCAAAAATCGATTAGTATTTAAGACCACAATTGATAAAGAAATGCATCAAATGTGCGTGGTAACGGCCTATTTAAATGGTCATCTTGAGGAAGATATACAGGGTGTCCCAAAAATGTTGTAACACCTTGAAAGGGGTGGTTCGGGAGGTGATTTGAAACAACTTTTTCCTTACCAAAAATGTTGTCAGAGGCTTCGTTGAGGAGATATTAACGGAAAACACTGACCAATCAGAGCGCGCGTATACCGTTGGAGCGGCTGTGGTAGCGAAGGTTATGCGCTAGGCGGCCGCACTTGTACGCGAACAAGTGACTCGACGTGTATCGAAAGACATTGACGCAGCCGCCTGGCGCATAGCCTTCGCTACCATGGCCGCTCCAACGGTATACACGCGCTTTGATTGATCAGTGTTTTCCTTTAATGTCTCCTTAACGAAGCTTCAGACAACATTTTCACTAAGGAAAAAGTTGTTTCAAATTACATCCCGAACCACCTCTTTCAAGGTGTTACAACATTTTTGGGATATCCTGTATACATGGAGATACCCGATCAGCTGCACACAGTATTAACAAAAATTAAAAATAAGAATCCAGTCGGATTAGAACAATTAGTCATTAAAAGTAAACAACTACTGGAAACATCACAAAACTGCTTAGAATCATTGCAATCAATAACGAACCCAGTATGCCAGCTTAAAAAGGTCCTTTATGGTTTGAAACAATCAAGAGTGCAATGGTATAGAAAACTCATTGAAGAACTTCAAAAACTGGGCATACAATCTATTGTTTACGACCAATGTTTATTCTATAAAAAGGAAGGAGGCTCGATTTTACTCGTCACCATATACGTAAACGACTATACTACACTCTTCGTCAAGAAATTCGAGACATTTTTTCGAAACGTCATAAATATGAGAGTTTTCAACCGCTCTTCGAGAAACTTCGTGAGGTTTAATTTTGAAATGTCCTCTGGGTGTGTGCAAAGTTGCATTGATGAGGGTTGATAAGAACGGGTTAAATCACCCCCCTAAGGTGGTAGTGCAGAAAAACGGCACTTCGGAAAGGGATGAAATAATCAAAAAAACCTTTGGGATGATTCTCCTTGATATCATCTCCAAAATTCATCCCCTAAAATCCCTGTCGGACAAACCCACCCTCTCCAAAATCCACAATTTTTGAAATACAGACTCGAATCTAGGCTTAATGCATTCCCTGGAATCCCCTGATCCAGGAAATACCAACTTTCACATCGTGCACCCCATAGACACCCCTTGTAGGGGCGGAATAGCTCACCACTTTCCAACACCTTCGTGAAGGAGCACTTTCATATATCGGAGGGCAATGAAATTGATCATGTTTGTTATCGGTATGTTAAGGATCAATGACGAAAAGGTCCCGTTGCGAAAATTACCCTTGGAGCTGAACAGGAGTAGCCTAAAGTTAGGCGTGGTCAACCCTCAGGCGTAGGGGTTTAAACGTCGCCGCGTCGCATGGGGGGCATGTCCTAAGGTACAGGGCAGGAAAACGTTGTTTTTTTGGAATACCCACCCCCTAAGTTTAGGCCTATTTGGGTGGTGAACGAGTAACCCCACATCAACGCCACTGACGGATCCGGACGCGCAAATGCTTCATTAGGAGGTCCCCAAAAAGCGTCGCGTCCCGTCACGACCACCTCGGCGACGTTACGGTATGAGCAGGTGGTGAAGATGAAGGTGCCTGAAATCAAAGAAGAACTCAAAAGACAAATGCTTCGTGTTACGGGAAAAAAGATCGAGTTAGTAACGCGGCTGAAGGCAACACGACGATGACGATGTTGCAGAGGAAGACGACGACGTGGTCCGCGAAGACGACAACGACCGAATAAATCCTACAGCTGAATCTAATGACGACCACGATGAAGACGACTATACTGTTGCAAACCGGAGTCCCTCAAAGCCGACGAAGAAGCCAAAGACGTTGTTACTGCTCAAAGATGTAGAAGACTCGCTTGAAAAATTTAGCGGAGATGATCTGCTAAGTATTAACAAATGGCTAAAAGATTTCGAAGAAATGGCAATGGTTTGCGGTTGGACCGATGTGCATATGGTGGCATTCGGAAAGAAAATGCTAACAGGTTCCGCTCAATTATTCGTAAGACAGGAAGTGTACGAAGACGTGGGCTACGAAGATAGTTTAAGAAGGCCCTAAAAGACGAATTTAAAAATGTGGTAAGTGACGAGCACATTCATAGACAGCTCTCAATGCAGAAAGAAATTTTACGAAACGCTTCAGCAGTATATGTACCGCATGCGCGAAATCGCAGCCCAAGGAAGGATTGATACGCAGTCGATAATAAGTTACATTATACAAGGCATTCCAGATGATGTGAATAATAAAACAATATTTTACAGAGTGAAGAACATGCAGCAGCTCAAGGAAAAGTTTAAACAATACGAAG
The DNA here is from genome assembly GCF_026225885.1 of Hylaeus anthracinus. Taxonomy (NCBI): domain Eukaryota; kingdom Metazoa; phylum Arthropoda; class Insecta; order Hymenoptera; family Colletidae; genus Hylaeus; species Hylaeus anthracinus. The sequence goes on from NW_026534838.1 coordinate 123,947, forward strand.
CCATGAAACGAGAGGCAACGATCAGGACGAGAACAACAGAACGAAGAGACGACAAGTTGAAGCGGCCCGACGGAAGGATTCCCAAGAAGAAGACGACGGAAGGAGCAGGGACGGTGAAACGATGTTTTCATTGTGGCGATAAAGATCACGCGGATGAAAAGTGTCCATCGAAGGACAAGGGCACCAAGTGTTTTAAGTGTAACGAGTTCAGGCATATTGCGCAAAAGTGTCCCACGCAGTCGAAAGAATCGTACGTCGTGTCACGCCCAGGAAAACAAACATACGTGAAAGAAGTGACTATCGAAGACTGTAAGTTCGTAGCATTAGTCGATACAAGTAGCGACCTTACTTTTATGAGATCCGACGAATACGCGAAATTAGGGTCAACGACCTTGGAAGACCGTAGGCTTAAATTCGAAGGATTCGGGTCCACTGGCAATGAAACTTGGGGTGAATTCACTACGACGGTATTTATCGATGGGAACAAATTCTCCGTTGTTTTTCACGTTATTTCAAATAGTATTTTAACGAAACATAGCCTGCTATTAGGAACCGATTTTCTAGATCAAGTAGACTTGCACGTAAAACGGGGAAAAGTATCGTTTTTAAAACTCGACAAGACAAACGACGATAATGCAGATACGACAGGTATTTTTAAAATAAACGTAGTCGAAAAAACGGACGAAATTGATTTGACGCACGTTGAAATTCACCATAGCGGAGAAATTAAAAAACTGATATCGGAATATGAGCCAGCAAAGACGAGTGATGTAGGGATTAAGACGAAAATAATATTAAAAAGCGATGTTCCGGTAGCAAGTAGACTACGACGACTAGCCCAATCAGAAAAAAAGGAAGTAAACGACCTGATGAAAGTATGGACAGATGAAGGCATCATACGACCATCAAAGGGCCTAGCCGATTAAGATGGTCAAAACTGCCCTTAGAGCTTTTTCAATGGCTCTTGAATCATTCGAAAGCTGACCAAGAAAAATCTCTCTGAGTAAAATTTTAACCCTCTGGCTTGCCCGTGAGGGTAGTTACAGGGTAAAATAGATTTTACGCTTTTCGGCGCATTTTCCGGTCTCAAATGCATTCTAAAATTCTGAAAAAAATCTGATTCCGGATCCTAAGGCGCATTTTTGAGAATTTTTTCGAATTTTTTTGTTGCAAACTGTGGCCGTAAAAAATAAAAAACCTCAAAAAAATCGAAAAAACATTTTTTTCTCAAAAATATGAAATCATGCTATTCTACTGTTTGGTCCCCTGATAAAGTACAATAACAGGCAGTGTCGTCAATTTTTTTAAAATTTTTTGTTCGGCTGCTTCATTGTCAAAAACAATAAAAACTGAATTTTTTTCGACGTTTTTGCTGCGAGGAGGAAAGTTACACTTGTTGGCTTTGTCGTGGGCATATATTAAGTAATTTGTAGCGTTATTACACTGAAACAAGCAATTATTTTACCTAAAAAATGTGATTTGAGAGAAAGGAAAAATTGTATTCTGCTGGATATATACAGGTATGTTCGCATCGCTGACAACATCGCTGATTGGCGTGGCGGTTAAGGCGTCAGACTAGAGAGCGGATATTCTGGGGTTCGAACCCTATCGGTAGCATTTTTTTTCTATACGTCAAACTTCATTTTTTCTATTGCTTATTATGTATATGGTTTATTCATATCAGTTTGACAAAATTTATTTAGCGGTTTAAAAATATTTAAGTCACATTTTTATGTAAAATACATATAAAAATAGTTTTGGAGCATAGACAGTATTAGAAAACTCCAGCATATGGCATGTACCTATATGCATAGCAGCTATTATTTATTATTTATTCCATGTTCGATACCTTCATACTATTATACGGCCAACTGAAATACTTAGCACCATTTTTAATCAAAATGAAGTTACGCCTATAATTAATGAGGACAGTGATGAAGATTAAAAACCGGAACGCATTATTTTCGGCTTAACCCATCAACGAATACAACGATAAGTATTTTTAAACTAGTCTTCATATATGTCTACATTTAGAGAAAAATATAAATAATTCTGCAATTACTGGGATACGTAAAACCGAAAGCTACAGGCAAAAATGATATTCAAGAAGGAGGTCGGCATTCCTGCAGCATTCTGCCCACAATTACAAAAGATAAGTCCATTTCTATCAATTACATACAAATATTTACTTTTATGATAAATAAATAATTCTGTAATTAACAGGTCACGCAAAAACAGTAGCTATGGGCTAACAATGACAACTCGGAAGATCAGCTACTATATATACTCCTTTCTATTTTACCCATTTTTACCAATTCCAAAAGGCCTAAAAACTAGATTCATGATGTTTAATGTTAAAAATGTTAAATAGGGCCGCCATGATGAACGTATACAATTAGAGAATCGAGGAAGTAATAGATACTCCAAAACTATTTTTGTATGTATTTTACGTCAAAATGTGACTTAAATATTTTTAAAACGCTAAATAAATATTGTCAAACTTTATGAATAAACCATATACATAATAAGAAATAGAAAAAATGAAGTTTGACGTATAGAAAAAAAAATGCTACCGATAGGATTGGAGCCCCAGAGTATCCCCGCTCTCTAGTCTGACGCCTTAACCGCCACGCCAATCAGCGATGTTGTCAACGATGCGAACATTCCTGTATATATCCAGCAGAATACAATTTTTCCTTTCTCTCAAATCACATTTTTCAGGTAAAATAATTGCTTGTTTCAGTGTAATAACGCTACAAATTACTTAATATATGCCCACGACAAAGCCAACAAGTGTAACTTTCCTCCTCGCAGCAAAAACGTCGAAAAAAATTCAGTTTTTATTGTTTTTGACAATGAAGCAGCCGAACAAAAAATTTTAAAAAAATTGACGACACTGCCTGTTATTGTACTTTATCAGGGGACCAAACAGTAGAATAGCATGATTTCATATTTTTGAGAAAAAAATGTTTTTTCGATTTTTTTGAGGTTTTTTATTTTTTACGGCCACAGTTTGCAACAAAAAAATTCGAAAAAATTCTCAAAAATGCGCCTTAGGATCCGGAATCAGATTTTTTTCAGAATTTTAGAATGCATTTGAGACCGGAAAATGCGCCGAAAACCGTAAAATCTATTTTACCCTGTAACTACCCTCACGGGCAAGCCAGAGGGTTAAAATTTTACTCAGAGAGATTTTTCTTGGTCAGCTTTCGAATGATTCAAGAGCCATTGAAAAAGCTCTAAGGGCAGTTTTGACCATCTTAATCGGCTAGGCCCTTTAGAATACGCAAGTCCAATAGTATTAGTAACGAAAAAAATGGTTCTACAAGAGTTTTCGTCGATTATCGCGAGTTAAATAAATTAATAGAAAGACCACGTTTCCCATTACCGTTGATTGAAGATAAACTAGACTCATTACAAGACGCAGAAGTATTTACGACCTTAGATTTAAAGAACGGTTTTTTCCATGTACCGGTAGACGAAGAAAGCCAGAAGTATACTGCATTTTTAACACCCAACGGACAGTATGAGTTTTTAAAAACACCATTTGGTTTAAATATATTGCCAATAATTTTTCAGAAATTTATCATGACAATTTTTAAAGAGTTAATTGAGAAGCAGTTCTTAGTCGTCTACATGGATGATCTAATTATTCTGGCAAAAAATGACGAAGAAGCAATGAAAGGTTTGAAACTCGTGTTAAGTGTGTGAGGACAGCATGGGCTTCGCATAAAATAGGAGAAATGCCGATTTTTGAAAAAAGAAATTGAATACCTAGGGCACGTTGTTTCGAAAAATACGTTTAAACTATCCGTAGGTAAAACCCGAGCCGTAACTAATTTTCCAAGGCCGATGACAGTTAAAGGCGTACAAAGCTTTTTAGGATTGACGGGTTATTTTAGAAAATTCGTTAAGGGGTACGCAAACATAGCTAGACCGTTGACCAAACTGTTAAAGAGAGACGTAATGTTTAAATTTGAAGATCGAGAAGTCGAAGCGTTCGAAATTTTGAAATCAACTCTTATCAGCAGGCCAGTGCTCAGACTATATCGTATAGGTGCGAAAACAGAATTGCACACGGATGCGTCAGGTCAGGGATACGGGGCAATTTTAATTCAGCTGGATAGTGATGATGGCAAATTCCATCCGGTCTACTACACCAGTGGAAAGTTAACGCCGGCCTAAGAAAAGTACACCAGCTACGATTTCGAGGTACTTGCCATTGTGAAGGCATTAAAGAAATGTAGGGTCTACTTGTTAGGTATACCGTTCACGATCATATTCGACTGCAAGGCGTTTACTATGACTATGAGAAAGAAAGATTTGTGTGTGCGTGTGGCCAGATGGGCTCTCCTACTGGAAGAATTTATGTATGAAGTGATCCATAAACCAGGGAAAAGTATGCAGAAATCCGTTACCTTGCATAATGTTAATTAGTGAAGACGACGACGGCTTGATTGCACGATTGATAAAAGCACAGTACGAAGACAAAAATTTGCGTAAAACGATAAGTGTGGCAACGCGAAGTCAAGCAGATGGTTACGTAATTAGAAATAACTTGCTGTAAGAAGAAATAGATAACGATGTTTTAGTTGTAGTGCCGAAACGCATGCAGATTCAAATAGTGCGCCAAGCGCATGAACGCGGACACTTTGGGGTGAATAAGACTGAAGCTATTGTGCGAAAAGACTATTGGTTTAAAGGCGTACGACGAAAAGTTGAAAAAGTGCTACAGGGTTGTGTGACATGTATTTTGGCAGGGGGTAAGTAAGGGAAACAAGAAGGATTCCTCAACCCTATCAGTAAAGGTGATATTCCGTTGGATACCTACCACATTCACCAGGTAGGACCAATGACGTTGACAAAGAAAAAATATCAGTATGTGTTTGTTGTAGTCGATGCGTTCACGAAATTCATGAAGCTTTACCTAGTGAAATCCACAGACGCAGCCGAGGTGATCGATCGTCTACAAAAACAGTCCGCGATTTTTGGCAATCCACGTAGAATTGTTTCAGACCGAGGCACTGCATTCCCATTCATTGCTTTCCAGGAGTATTGTCGAAGCGAGAAGATAGACCATACTTTAATTACGACAGGGGTACTAAGAGGGAATGGTCAGGTAGAAAGGGTCAATAGGACATTGATCCCACTGCTCACCAAATTAACCGCGCCGATACCTGAAGGATGGTTCAAACACGTCGATGCAACGCAGCAGTACTTGAACGCTACGGTTAGCCGTAGTACAGGGAAGACTCCCTTCCACCTGCTGGGTAGATATGCGATTGAAGGAGGACCAGCAGGTAAAGGAGTTAATCGAGCGAGAGTGGGTCGCCAGGTTCGAAGAAAATCGCGATGAACTGCGAGAAATGGCCAAACAAAAGATAATGAAAATTCAGGAGGAAAATCAACGAGGATATAACAGAAAACAAAAAGAGGCAAAACGTTACCGAGAAGGCGACCTCGTTGCCATTCAAAGGACGCAGTTTGGCCAAGGACTCAAGTTACGAGGGAAATTTTTGGGACCATACAAAGTAACGCGAGCTATGCGAAACAACCGTTACGCCGCAGAAAAGGTCGAGGAACACGAAGATCTCCGCCAGGCATCAACTTCGGCAGATTTAATGAAACAATGGGAAACCGATGCTAGCCAAGAATCAGAAAGTAACGACAGCGTAGAAGAGGCCGACGAAGACATTTGAGGGCAGATGTTCATGCAGGATGGCCGAATGTAGTATCCCAGAAATGCTTTTCAAAAACAGAAAGCAGAAACCTTAAGTCCAAGTGTTGAGACTCGAGGTAAGGGCGTCGCGTCCCGCGTCTTCGTCGCATGACGAAGAGAAAACGATTCTTGTAGAAAGACATGCTGTTCACTTGCAAAATGCTGAATTAGCAAGAAAAGCATTACAAGAAGATAAAATTCTGGCATCAGAATATCCTGATACATACTTTGCCTTCTCTTTTGACCTCCAAAAAGTCTTACCTTACCCGAAATTATCTGTCTCAATCGCATATTTCCACGATAATAAAGTTAATATGTATGCGTGGGACGAAACTATTGCTTCCAGGAGATCGCAAGAGGTAGCTTCTTGTAGTTTGAGGCATTTAGAAAACGTAACGACCCAAAGCCATGTTATTGCCTACAGTGACATGTGTACTGGGCAAAATCGAAATTTACAGATGGCATTGATGTGGTTGAAGGTTACCCAGTCGTTGGAAAATAACATTGATATAATTGACCACAAATTTTTACTTTCGGGGCATTCATATCTTCCGAAGGATGCAGATTTTGGCATCATAGAAATAGCATTCCGAAAAAAGAATTTTCTGTACACACCACAAGATTATTATGATGTAATAAAACAATGTAGAAGACACGACAAATTCATTTTACATGAAATGAAACGAGAGAATTTCGTTTCAACAAAAAATCTTCAAAATGCGATTAAAAAACAGATTTAATAAAACACTAATGGCAAACAGGTCAATTGGTTGCAAATATGTTGGTTGAGGTTTCTCAAAAGTGCACCATATACTATTTTATATAAAACATCAATGAAGGACGCAGAATTTAAAACTATAAATTTATTACCCACACGTCCTGGAAGACCGCTGAAGTTTTAAAAAATCGCCCTGGCGCCCTTGTACGAAAATGCCAGGCCTATTACTTACGAAAAATATAAATATATGAAGCAGTTACTACCCTATATACCTCCGGTGCATCATGCATATTTCGAAACACTTCCACATGCAGAGCATAAGTAAATACTATCAGTATCTTGTCATTTTAACAATGTAATTAGTGTCTAAAATTAAATTTTATGTCTTGTCATGAGTATTTGTAAACAAAATTGAATTAAAGTGAAGTATATTTAAAGTGCTTTTTGATTTTTTAAAATTGAAATTAAACGATATTTACAGTTGTCTAATTTAGAAAGTGGTGTAAGTCCATTTACAGCCCATAAATATGTATTATTGTAGTCTAATTCGCCTAAAACAAATCTATATAATGAAATTAAATATTTATAGAACAATAAAAACATTACCAGACTTCATATAGTTTGCCAAAATTTTTGAATTAACAGATATGCTAACCTCTAATTTTCTCGAAATAAGAGATTATGGACTTACACCACTTTTAAAATAAACGGTCCATATATTACTCGATATCATTTAATATAAACGAAATAGAAATTATTTCATAGTTTTAAGCAATTACATCTAGAACTGGCGAGTATTCATATCAATTAACTATAGATTATTTCATACTTTTCAGTGCAATTTTAATATTTTTTTCGAATTCGGTTATATTTATTTTCAAAAAATTATTTTATACAAAAATTTTATGACGTACTGCTAGTTCCAACTGAACTTCATTTTCAACTGTGCTTCTTCTTACTTTACTGGCGATATAAATGCTGGAACGGCTCAAAGACAACTAACAAGGGCTGGACATGACGTTCGGATCACGGATTTTCTTCAAACTTTGTTTACTTTTAGTAGTCCATTAGGACAACATAATGTGCAAATATTAAGGCGTACTACTTTGGCGTTTTCGAGAAAATCGCTACAGAAGTGTTTACGCTCCGAACAGATATGTATCGGCGCGTCGCGAGTATAAGGATAAAATGGTGGCGATCGAGTGGTAAGTGTTCAGGCTCCGTAGCCTCTGGGTCGAATGTTCGGGTCCCGCTCGTGGTTCTTTTTTTTCCACACTGGTCATATTTTGTTGGGGTCCGTCCCCTGGGGTGGTCGATGGTGCTAGACCTCCCCAGAACAAAAAGGACCCAAGAGCAAAACTCCTTACCATTGCTAAAGACTACAGTTTTACGAGGTTTCCGAGTACTTGCCTCGATGAAGTGTAATAATGGAGAGGGCTTGTCTTTCCATTTTCTTTCCCGGTCGGCCTTTGAGGGTTCGTTAGAATAAGAACCCCTACCAATGATAACTGGTACTAATAATCAGTTATTACGAAACGCAAATTACAAGCCTGATATCAGATTTGCAACATTCAAACTAGCGGACTCAATATGACCAACTTAGTCTCTAATGGATGGTTGTTTTTAAACATACGTTAGTATAAAAGCTTTTCGATGTCACTGATTTAGAATTTGACGTCATAAATAAAATATTCAAAAAGAGGATCTAATATATGATTTTATTTCCATGTTAATCGGTATGTAAATGCTTTTAAGTTGTAAATGATGACATTTAATTCCCTTTATGTATGTAGTTACAATCACATGTATTTTTACAAAGTGTACAAATATTTTTCTATTTATTTTTATTTTAATAACATTATGAATCATAAAAATGATTAAAATTTAAGCGATTGGATCAACTATTTCACTGTGCTCGACTCGGTCGTGGCACGGACAAGAACTGCAATATTTAAAATGACATTAAACAAATGGTGCAAGTAGATGCAAGATTTTTTGTGTATATTTCAGTAGGATACATCTTAATTTACATATGCCATATGCAAACTCCTTGCGGTCTTTGACGATTGCAACTTTTATGGTTGAAAACCATTCTGGGATAAACTTTACTTTGGGGCACCAAAAATTATTAACTTTTTTTTATACCATTTAGCAGTTTCTGATGCCCAGATTACGAAAATATAAGTTAAAATGTCAGAAAGTTATGAAAAAATGTTAAAAAGATACGCATCTGTAAAGTTGAGTATTTTTGACGTATTTAGCTGGTTAATCCGACGCCATATTGACTTTGACCGTGCGTTTGGTCGGTAATTAGGTCGGTAATGGCATTGTGTTGTAAACAGACGATCACAGATGGCGTGATCGTCTATTATAAACGCTTGTAACGGGTGTCTCCAGTTTCGAGATATATACTTTCAGCTCAAAATCCTTCCACAAAATTTAAAAAGCATTCACTTTGAAACTAGACGCGAGCTGGGGGGTTGCGCCCATGACGGGTAAAGAAGTAACGCAAAAATTAATAATAATATAAATTTTTATTGTTATCACGTGTTTTTTGTCATCAAACTTGCCTAATTAGAAAGAACGGCAATCAGTTGCGCTAGATCCTTTGGGCTTATGCAAACTAGCAACACAATGTCATTATCGACCTAATTACCGACCAAACGCACGGTCAAAGTCAATATGGCGTCGGATTAACTAGCTAAATACATAAAAAATACTCAACTTTACTCACACGTATCTTTCTAACCTTTGGATTCCTAACATTTTAACTTACATTTTCGTAATCTGGGCATCAAAAACTACTAAATGGTACAAAAAAAAAGTTAATAATTTGTGGTGCCCCAAAGTAAAGAGCAGCCCCATTCTAGTTTCGTTTTTCACTTCACAAATGTAATCAAAGAGAAGTGAGTAAATGATTGAAGACGATGGGAATGAAGATAAACTAGAAGTTCGGAATGAATAAAGACAAAATGGGGATAACTGGGAATAAAGGGGATACGTGTAGCCCAGGAACTAAGCTCTGGATATGTTTTGCGTTTGATTACATCAATAGTCGGAATTTTCTCCACGCGGTGGCCGATTTTCAAGGGCTACGCCTACTGGTTTCCCCTTACCGCGCGGAGAGCCTTCAAGCTGACCGAGGCGCAGGACCGTCGCATATCCCGAATAGTGCGGCGGGCCCATTTACTAGATGGGAAGTAATGAAGTCTTATTATAATTATAATTTAAGTCTTTGGGAAAAGGGTTTGGGATAAGAACTGTTAGCGGTATAATTGTTATTATATCGGATCAAGGAAACGTTATTATGAGTAGGGTTTGAAGGTGTGATTGATAGTTTCATAGCGTATACAAGCTAAGTTCCCTTCTTCTAAATTCTAGTTCTTCTTCAGCTTCAACTAGGAAACTTAGAATGGGACTTGTTCGAAAAGCACCTAAGGCTAGTCTCATACAGTTAGATTGTATGACATTTAAGGAATTCAAGGTATTTTTATTTACAGTAGAAAAAACTAGACCCATAGTCTAATTTAGATCTTATTAGTGCTTTATAGGTATTTAGAATAATTGTTTTATCAGCACCCCAATTAAGGGACGAAATTACTTTAACAATATGCATTCTGCGCATACATTCAGTTTTAAGATATTTAATATGAGCTTTCTAAGATAATTTGTGATTAAATAAAATACCAAGTATTTTGATCTGGTTTGTTCTTTTGATATCTTGAATTCCTAATTTTAGTTTAATATTTGGGTGAATTTTGTATGACCTAGAAAAAATAATATATTCGGATTTATTCCCTGAAAATTTGAAACCGGCATTATTAGACCATTTCTGAATTTTGTTAAGTGTGTCTTGGAAAATATGTTGAATGGTGATCATATTTTTGCCACTACATAAAACTGAAATGTCGTCAGCGAAGATGCAGAATTTTACTGAGCGAGGGATGACTGAGGAAACTTCGTTAATTGCAACAAGAAAGAGAGTTACACTTAGAACAGAACCTTGCGGTATGCCATTCTGTATTTCCACTTTTTTTGATAGAATTTCATTTGCCTTCACTTGAATTAACCTATTGCTCAAGAAATTACTAATAAAGTGTAGCATTTCTTCATCAACCCCGATGTCAGGCAGAATTTTTATGACTCTGTCCTTCCAAACCATGTCACATGCCTTTTCAATATCCAGTTGTGTTTCTATATTTCCTAAAGCCAAATTGATATGGGGTTAACAAACCTTTGTTGTCTAATATTCAGAGGAGTCGCTTACTTATTATTCTTTCCAAGAGTTTACATAAAGTGGAGGTAAGAGATATAGGTCTATAGTTTTCAGCTTTGCTGGGATCTTTATTGGGTTTGAAGATAGGGATAACAGTGGACCTTCCATTTGTCAGGAAAGGATTTAGATAGCCATATTTCATTATACAAATTTGTTAAGTAGAATAACGCATTGTTAGGTAGGCACTTTAGGAAGATATTGAAAATGCCATCAGGTCCTGGACATGAGTTTTTTGTGTGGGCTAATGAAGTTTTAACTTCCTTAAGTTGAATAGGATAGTTAAGGGCTATATCTGAAGTAGAATTAGAAGCGAGGGAATTTTGAATTTTAATTTTAATTAATGTATCTTTAAATACGTGGAAAGTATCAATGTAATACGTATCACTTGAATTATTCGCAAATGTTGAAGCGAAGTGGTTAGCAATCTCACTTGGGAGAGTTTTAATTTTATTATCTGATGTGGGCAAGTGGTGAGATTGTGGAGTGTTTCGTAATTTCATTTATTTTCCTTATTTTATCCCATACGGAGGAAGTAGGTGTGGATGTGTTCATAGTGCTAATGAATTGTTCCCAGGATCGCTTTTTATTTTCTTTAAAGATTCTACGAGCAGTGGATCTAAATTTTTTGTACTGAATTTTATTATCTATTGTTGGATGACGTTTGAAGTGACTAAATGCTTGTTTGTAAGCCTGTAAGGCTTTCAAACACTTATCATTACACCATGGAACTAGTTTTTTGTAAAATCTATTTGTGGTTTTTGGAATAGATTTATTAGCCGATTCTATAATGATATTTGTAAATGTATTTACTTTATCATTTATATCAGGAGATAATTGAGAAAAGGTTTGGGCTTTTAGATTTTCTAATTTTTGTGAAACGACCTCTTTATATTTATTCCAGTTGGTTTTTTTAAGTAGCCAATGCGTGGACTGGGGATGTTCCAAAGAGCTCGAGTAAAGATTTTGTATTATAATAGGAATTTTTAATGAGCCTGGTATATCTGTTTTTAGTGCTTCTATCCATAAGGAGAGGGTAGGTTTGACGAAGAGTAGAGATGATTATATTCGTATTATCGGAGAATTCATAACAAATTTCTTTAATGTCGTTGCATCCTTTGGTTTTTTTCACGAAGCTCTTTAGTTGTATATAATTTAATAGTTGTGGGTTGTTATTTTCTGCAAGGTAATCTTTTAGCGGAGATAGGAGTTCATCAATAGAGATTTCTGTGGTGTTGTCAACATTTCCAGAGTTATCTATTTTAGGTTTCTTCTTCTTGACGGGTTTCAGTTTAATTTCTTTGCCGGTTTTTTCATTGGAGCAATCGTCCGAGTTAAGGAGGTAGACACGGCACGTGACCTCTCCGATTTGGCTGGTCGGTATTACAGCAGATTTTTCTGCATAGAAATGGTAATACCCATAGAGACACGGCTAGCCGATGAAAATGAGGTGGCGCTTTCTGCTGTTTCTGAACGAAGCGAGAAACATAATTCGCTCTTAGCGAGCGAAAGTGAGATACATATAGTCTCTCCGATTCGTTTCGACCTCTCTTTCTCTCCTCTACTGGCTATCCCTTTCTACGTTGACGCTCGGAATGTAAACAGAATCGACACCTCGGTTGGGTATACATTGTAAGTACGTATAACCAAATATTCAAGTCTGACCAGCTTCGAATCCGTCCAGAGTTTCGAAGCGTCGACGAAGTAGAAAAAGACAGTTTGATGAAGAAGAAAGAGAGGCTGATAAGAAATGCTTTTTAGGTGTCTGGCTCCGATTGTTTTGATTTTTGGATATGTTTTGAAGGGCCGAAAAATAAGATATACCTACTTTTTATTTTGTCCCGTTTTCATATTTAGAGGGTGAAATGATATAAAGTGTTAGACGTCGAGCGACGTCGAGGTGCCGTACGGGGCCATGCCCGACAACCATGGCCTTCGTCTGTCGTCACCCCCCACCCCGGACGAGGTGGAAAGACGACGACGTCGAGGCAACGGCCAGACCCGTTGTCGAAAAGGCCCTTAGTTGGGTTTTAGGATCGAAGTGCGAAGCACAGCAATGAAGTCTATCGAATATACTTTTGTGTTTCTGTGTCTATCCTTGATTTTATCCAACAAATCAGAGGTGGGATAACCACGGGCTGGTTTTACATATACAACATGCGGTTCGCGAATGTTTTATTGTGTTTGTGAACGGTGTTGTGCAGTCCACGATTGCTGAAGACTTAAGTGCGAGACTTTTTCAAGTCGTACGTGCATCGTGGCTGTGAGATCGGTGGTGGCGATCGCCGTTTATGATACGGGTCGTGTTTTTCGCGGCGACGAAGTGAATCGCGGGGCAGCCCGCGATGTTCACGATATACACCGCCGAACGATGATACACACAATTCGGGGCGTCCGATCTCGCGTGTGGAGAGAGGACGACGTGCTCGAGACACGCGGAGTGATTTGTGCGAAACTGTACGTCGCTCGCATGAATCGGTGCGTCGTACGCAACAGGAAGATCGCGAAAGTCGCCGGTCCCGGAGACGCTCGCGGAGCAGGTCGCAGGAGCGAAGGCGCTATTACTCCTGAGGTTCGTCGCGAAGACGCGACCACTCCCGGGGTTCGTCGCGAAGACGGTCGCGGTCACGGTCGCCTGTGAATTCGCGACGATCACGATCGCGAGAAAGTGCCGCGGTGGAGGCGTTACGGTTAACCGTTCAGCAACTCCAAAAAGAGCTCAGGGTGGCTCGGTATCGACCGGCCATCGCAAAAGAACATTTGGTGCCCAAATTCGACTCTGCTGATGACAAAGCCGATATTGAGTTGTGGGTGAAAGATGTAGACCCCATTGCGAGGCAAGGCGGATAGACGGGCGACGCTATCATGTGTAATGTTGCGTGCCAATTGCGAGGGCACGCTCGTCAACTTTTTGATGAGGAACAGCGGCGTGATTCCACGTAGGAAACTCTGAAGTAAGTACTACAAGTAAGTTCCGATGAAAATCGGTGGATTTTGCAAGCTAGAGTGAATGGGCGGAAGGTGCGGTGCTTGTTAGATTCGGGTAGCACGCACACTCTTGTACGGAAGTCAGCGGCGCTACGATTAGGTATGACAATGGTCGAGGGACCCCTCGTACAGATGCGGGGATACCTGAGTACCGGATCGTGCGAGAGCCTGACTGCGGAAATAGTCGTCCGCATAATGGAGGCTTCGGCCGAGGTCACGGCAATTATCGTTGATTCCGAAGAGACATTGCATGAAATAATCGTCGGTCAGGATTTTATTAATCAAGATCATATTATATTGATCAAGATGCGCGACCGCGTCATCTTAAAGGAATTACCTAGCATGGAGAGGGAACAACGATTTCTGATTGATGCATGTGCAACAGAAATTAGTGTTAAGACAGACACGATTGACTGTGGAGAAATATCGGAAGATGATCGCGTTCGGTGTAGCAGATTAATTCAAAACTTTAAGAATCGAGTCATGACGTCGATGAGTACTTTGGGGAAAACGAGCGTCGTGAAGATGGAGATAAAATGCACCACCGATGCGCCGATTGTATACCGTCCGTACCGAATGGCCGAGTCCGAACGTGCGGCAGCGCGGGAGATCGTCGAAGAATTATTGGAACACGGAATAATTCAAGAATCGACATCGCCATACGCGAGCCCTATTATGCTCGTGAAGAAGGAAACGGGTGAGTATCGACTCTGCGTAGATTTTAGAAGACTAAACGAAGTCACAATTAGGGACCAATACCCTCTGCCATTGATCGAGGATCAGATCGATCGATTGGGGGGATATTGCTATTTTACGGCGCTTGACTTGGCCTCGGGGTACTACCAGGTAGCCATGAGCGAAGAAGCTATATCGAAGACGGCCTTCGTTACCCCTGATGGTCATTACGAGTTCCTGAGAATGTTTTTCGGACTCACGAATGCACCAGCCGTTTTCCAACGGTTCATAAATACGGTGTTGAAACTGTTACGGAATACGGTTGCTTTCCGTATATCGATGATATAATTATTCCGTCGAAGACTGTCGCCGAGGGATTGGAACGTCTGCGCCTCGTTTTGGAAAAACTGCGTGAGGAAAATTTGACAATAAAGCTGACGAAATGTTCGTTTTTGAAAACGAAAATTAATTATTTGGGAAGGGAAATAAGCGCTGCCGGGGTATAAAACCGGAGAGTATAAAATCACTGCAGTACTTAACATGCCGGAGCCGAAGAATGTTAAGGAAGTACGACAGTTTCTTGGCCTTGCGGGATACTTTAGAAAGTTTATGAAGGGATACGCAAGCCTGGTCACACCCTTAACGGCTCTCATGAAAAAGAACGTGCCATGGACTTGGGGCAGAAAGCAAAAAAAGGTCGTGCGAACAGTCAAGCAGATCTTAACGACAAGGCCGATTTTAGCTATTTTCGACAGCAAGAAGCGAACGAAATTGTATACGGACGCCAGCTCTTTGGGATTAGTGGCGATATTGTTCCAGTATTCAACCGACGGAACGCGCCAGGTAGTCGCGTACTTTAGTAAACAAACGTCGACCAACGAAAATATCACTCGTACGAGTTAGAGACAATGGCAGTTGTACTAGCGCTGCGCTATTTTCGGGTTTACCTGCTCGGAATGCAATTTACTGTCGTTACGGATTGCAATGCACTGCGTACGACATTCACGAAGAAGGACCTGATTCCCAGGATTGGACGATGGTGGCTCGAGGTTCAAGACTTCAAGTTTGACATCGAGTATCGACCAGGGACGGTGATGCAACATGTGGATGCATTGAGTCGTAATTCAATCCCAACAGTCGATGTGTATCCAGTCAACATTACTGAAGCTGATTCGGTTTTTGTGGCTCAAATGCAGGACGAACAGCTGTAACGCATCCGAAAAATCTTGGGGGACAACGTTCGTAATAGCGAGACGAAGCAATACTTTACGGACTACGTCTTAAGAAAAGGGAAAGTTTGCAGACGTCTGGAAGATGGGAGAGCGCCATGGGTGGTGCCACGTGGTGCGCGTTTCCAAATTTGTAGACTGTGTCATGATGACGCAGGTCACTTAGGGTTGGAGAAAACACTTCGACGCATTCGTGAAAATTACTGGTTCGCAGGGATGAATGCATTTGTAAATAAGTACGTAAAGGCATGTTTGAATTGTACTTATTACAAGTGAAGTGCAGGAAGGAAACAAGGCGAGCTGCATCCCATTAGGAAGACTTCGGTGCCTTTTCACACCCTACGTATTGACCATGTCGGGCCGTTCGAGAAGAGCAGGAAAGAAAATCGCTACCTACTTGTCATCGTGGACGGTTTTACTAAATTTACGATCGTAGAACCGGTGAAGGACACGAAGGCTAAGCGGGCGGTGAAGATACTTTTGGATGTCCTACATCTTTTCGGAGTACCTCACCGTATAATTAGCGACAGAGGAACTGCTTTTACAGCTCGATCATTCCAGACATTTTGCAAGGAGTATGGAATCCGTCACGTATTAAATGCGGTGGCTACTCCTCGGGCAAATGGACAATGCGAGAGATATAATCGCACGATAGTTGCATCACTAGCAGCAACGATAGCAGAAAAGGATTCGGGGCATTGGGATCAGGAAGTGAAAAAGATCCAATGTACTTTGAATACGAAGCACAATAAAGGCATCGGGATGACGCCGTTGGAGGCTCTGATTGGATGCAAGGTGCGATACCCAGCTGAAGGGTGGATCCTGCAAGACCTGCAAGGTGAAGTGGAACGCATGGTGAACGCACCTTGGTGAACTCCGAGAAAAGATATCGGAGCACATCACGGAGGACCAGCGGAAGCAGAAGGAACGATACGACCGACAACGACGGGCGGCAACCAAGTTCCAGGAAGAGGACATTGTCATGATTGAAATTACAACCGAGCAGCCGACGGGAGACAGTCGAAAACTGCATGCACGGTTTAAAGGCCCGTTTCGAGTTGTCGCCGTATTGTATAACGATCGGTACGAAGTCGAGGACCTCAGGGAAGGAGGTCGTCGAGCGAAGACGGTCGTAGCGGTCGATCGCATGTAGCCGCGGGTAGCGACTGTCGAGTAACAGAGTTGTGGGACTCTGGACTTTGATCGAGCGTCCAGAGCAGGTAGCTGCTTGGTGGGCGTTCAAAAGGTTCCAGATACGGACAACAGCGAGCGGACGTTGGTGGAGGCCGACCGAGCACCTGTTGTAGCGGACGTCGAGCCTGTGGAGGCAGGTACTGAGTTTAAAATCCTGTGGAAGCAGGATCTCGGTTTAATTCGGCCATCACTACTTCGACTGGCAGGGCGCCATGAGAAGTTGGTTATTGTGTGTGTGTGTGATGGAGGTCACACGACAATAAACATCGGTAGATGCGGGTGACAGTGTCTCTGTGTGTTTCTGTGTCAACAAAAGTTTCAGCTGGGATAGGCTATCTCCGAAACTATCATAGATAGAAGAAAACGTTTTAAGAAAAAGTTTTATGGTTTTCTATCTGCATATAAAATCTGACCATCAATTTTGTAAAAAAATGATTTGTTTACAATCAAGAATTTGTTTATAACATTATTTTAAAAGTAAACGCAGTTTGTAGAATAACAAAAACGAACATATTTTTTTTTCTGAATCTATTGATGTATAACATGTACCTGATTATATATGTGTGTTGTTTGCGAAAAACAATAGCTATAATCTATAACAAAGATAATGATCGTACGTCTATATTTGACATAATCGCGACTATATCACATGAGTAATGATAAAAACCTTTAGAGATAACTAGATAATGTTATCATTACTTTGTAATATTTGGCCATAAATGTTTTCGATATATTGAACATTCTTTCTGAACTTATCAATCTAAACGACCCCATAGTTCCACTATAAACCTGAATATGGCAGTAAAAACATTTAATATTATTAAAAGTTGTTAAATTCACATCCAATATAGACTTTAGCAATACAAGTTGTATAGTAATAATTTACGGTGTATATTAATTATTCATTGAAAGTAATACGTGTCCACATATTTATGAGCGAGGGTGTATGTATAATATTAATGCGCAAAAATGTAAGAGGCAAACGCAGTATACAATACATCAATAGATTCAGAAACAAATATATGTTCTTCTTAGTTATTATATAAACTGTAATTACTTTTAAAATAATGTTATAAACAAATTATTTTTTTTACATAATTTAGGGTTAGATTTGATATGCAGATAGGAAACATGAAACTTTTTCTTAAAAAGTTTTCTTCTATTTGTGATAGTTTCGGAGATAGCCTATTGCAGCTGAAACTTTAGGAGGTCGTTTTACCTCCTAAATATGAAACAGGCGAAAATACAAAAATACAAATATCTTATTTTTCGCTCCTTCAAAACATATCCAAAAATCAAAACAATTTGAGGCGGATAACTAAAGAACATTCCTTGTGAGAGTCGAGATGATCGTAAAAAATTTAAATGCCTACTAATCTGTGAAACAATAATGCGGCAAACTAACTTTGTTTATTGTTAATTTTTTTTTTAAACAAATTTCACTAACATGTTGGTGAGGTTTTCCTGATTAAAATGAGACCAAACACGATATTGTTATGACAATTGGTTATGATACCAGGCTTGTAAATATTTTCTTTTACTCTTTTTCCGCTGTCTGTTTCTATGCTCTGTCGACGTCGGCAAATGTAAGAATATTTCGACTTCAGTAAAATGGCAACAGCGCAGCGTGGAGAAAGAATAGACGCTGTTATGCCAGAATGACAACGTCGCAATGTATCGATATTCACGTTAGCAGTCGTCCTCAGTAAGCGCCATCTCATACCGATTTCCTGAACTAAATTTGGTACGTAACTTGCTCTACCATTATCCACAAAATGGCGGAACTCGATTTTGGGAATGCCTTTACGATTTTTCGCTTTTCGTCCTTATATTAGCATATTTTG
>NW_026534838.1:152586-172790 GCF_026225885.1 Hylaeus anthracinus
CTTGCCTGGCCACGTCAAGCATTTGACTTCCTAGCCACGGACATCTAGGCAAATGTCTAAACAGTCTCAGTTTGTGATTGATACACTATGTAACTTTTTCATTTCACCGCCAAAGTGCGGAGCAGTAACTTTACATGAGTTGTCATTAGAGTCTAAACGTCAGCACTGTGGAACACAGCATTTTAGCTGCGCATAGTTGGACAGCCTCGAATTTTACATTCTGTTACACAGTGTCGCATTTGCACTTTACTGGAAGGGACCTTCATGCACTGGCTGCTCATTACGATTTCACATCTCCTTCTATTATCTTGTAGTTTTTTATGGGGATCTTCTATTTTTCTATGATTACTCCTTGAGTCCTCCACTTTTTCATGTACTTGGCTTAAGCTTTTTACTGTTTTAAAGTTTTTTATGGTAGAACCTACACGGCAACATGAGCTTGCCCCCACTCTTGCCGCGGTTCAGCTACGAGTGATTTTGTCGCCACAGAACTGTCTGTTAAAACAAGGCGTACACTTTGCGATTACAAATTTAAGTTTGGACTATGACCAATGATTTTCATCAAGCTTGGTTATTTGTAAGAGTTTTATAAAAAAATATCTTCATATTTACTATAGCACATTTTATGCTATAAATAAAATAATTATACATAAAAAATAAAATTCATTACTCTTATAGTAATACACAATTATAAATATACAAGAAAGTAAATAAAAAAATAATACATACGTTTGTTCGAGGATCTCTGGACTCATGTAACGTTTTGTACCTTGTTTCAAATCAATTCTATCTGTAGACAAGCGATCTTGTGTTACCGCCAATGCAAAGTCAGCAATGACACAACCACCATTAGTTTTAACGAGAATATTTTTAGACTTTAGATTACGATGTGCCATAGCTGGTTTCCCTCTGGTTCCATGAATTTCCGTGTGTAGATAAAGCAAACCGTTGACGATACTCAAACATATATTGAGCATTTGTTGATGCATCAAGGAATGTGGAGATCGATTTAGATAATCGTAAAGCGAACCCATTGGATGATAATGCATTACCAGCCAAAGTTGAGTGCAGCTCGCTCTACTCGTCATATCACTTCCAACGTAGCCAAGAATATTGTCATGTCTCGATGGCAACAACTGAGAATAGACTTCCGTTTCACGAGCCCAAGCTGCTTCATCTCGGGAAAAATATATTTTTACAGCAACATTTTCTCCATGCCATATTCCTCTCCAGACTTCTCCGCCAAATCCGCCATTGCTTCCACTACCAAGGCATTCTACTAAAGCTACTTGTTTAGCCAATGTTCTTTGTACTAATAATGGTAAACCAGAACCAGAACCACTGGTTAAACTCCTTCCATCCAAGTATTCCTATTTTAATACAACATATACACAGTGTATAAATTTACATTATTCAATATTTTCAACATTAATTCTCAATGCAAAATAAATAGTACAAAAAAGAAGAATACAAATTTTCGTTTTGCTTAAGATAAATATCATATTCGTCAAAGACATGTCGCCCTTCATATTGCTGAGACTGTCATGCCTTGTGACGAGGCGCCGCACAGTTGTTCATTTCACGAAAACCTGGCCAAAATTCAATTTTTGAAGTACGCGGAATCAGTAAACTGCCATACTGTGTTTATTATATATGTAACACTGCAACAACAACTATTTATATTCTCTAAATATAATGATTATTTTCTAAGATATAGCACTTCAAAGTTGACGATTTCTCTCGTTTCCTTAATTTTTACATTTTGCTGCGTATCTGTGGTAATAAAATCTACAACTGTAATCTTATTTAAGAATGTATTCCTTATGGCTCATTTTCTGTATTAAATATACGTTATTTAGAATAATTTTCCACTATACGGATAAAGAATAAGTTTGATTTTAACTATGTACTTTTTATTTTAAGATTATGTGATATTCAGTCATTTTGTAAATAAAAAAAAAACAAAATACATGTTGAATTGAGTAACTTCCTCCTTTTCAAAGTCGGATAAAAATAGGAAAACAAAATGGTTGTTAACAAGACTTCACTTAAGTACACGCTTCATGAGTTAGGTAAGCATGTCTATTTTCATATGCTATTGAAACATCTTGTTCATATTTGTCCCACTCTTAATATTCTTACTTTATAGTTACAGATGTAGATTTTATTGTTGTTAGCTTTAACCATTCGTGAAGTCAGTGCCCTTGCTATGACTATCGAGAAAGAGATCAGGTGAACAAAATAAGTTTGGTACTTTGGTAATAGTTTTATTGCACAAGGGAATAAGGTATCCAAGCGTACGTTGTCGACCATAGACAAGACTCGACTATAACAACAGAAAAAACGCGTCACATCGAGAGGGGTATATGGACCCTCTCGAAGTTTCGACTGTGCACGGATACAGCTGTTCGGGACAAAGCTGTTCTGGGTAAAGCTGCTTCAACAATTATATTGTTACTGTAACTGTAAAGTAGGAATATGAAGAGTGGTGGAAATATGAACAAGATGTTTCACTAGCATATGAAAATAGACATGCTTACCTAACTTATGAAGCGTGTACTTAAGTGAAATCTTGTGAATAACCATTTTGTTTTCCTATTTTAATTTATAAAATGACTGAATATCACATAATCTTAAAATAAAAAGTACATAGGTAAAATCAAACTTATTCTTTAACCCAATAAGGAAAATTATTCTAAATAACATATATGTAGGAGTCTAAACGAAAAATAAGGCACGGGGATTCGCACCCACGATCCTCGGATCCACAGTCGACCGCTTTACCTACGTGACCAATCCCGTACCCTACGTTTCGTGTTATTTGACTCCTTATTGTTGGGTATGGGAGGCGCGGATACTACATATATTTATTACAGAAAATGAGCCATAAGAAATATATATTTAAATAACATAATAGCTGTAGATTTAATTACCACAGATACGCAACAAAATGTGAAAATTGAGGAAACAAGAAAAATCGTCAACTTTGAAGTGCTATATCTTAGAAAATAATCATTATATTTAAAGAGCACAAATAGTTTTTGTTGCAGTGTTACATATATAATAAAAACATTATGATAGTTTCATAAATACCAAGTTTCATGGATATCTAATAACTTTTTAATATACATGTCGGCCATATTGGATCCGCCATTTTCAATTTTGCAATTCTGATATTAGATTCGTAATTTGCGGGTCAAATAACTCAAAAATATCTATTTTCATGAAGATCTGAAAACACTTCCTAATTTTGGCCGCATTTTTAACCATCTGGACCATTATGGCGCTGGCCCGCTTTCTCACATTCTCTTTCCTACCTTATTATCCGTGGTAAGGGTATGGTCAGTTAGAAGAGTTCACAGTGCCTTTAAACCAATTTTGATTTGCGATAATATATTCGATAAGTTATCAAAAAAGACCAATTTGTACAAAGTTACAAGTTTTTATGTCGACTGATGGGATAGTAAACAGAAAAAAATGAAAACCACGTTTTTACCAAATTTCTCTCGTCAAAAGTCATTGTAAAAAAAAAAGCTCAAAACCATGATGAGGAATACCAATTTTTCATCAAAGGAAACGTGGAGCTACAATTGTTCCAGACAAATCTAACATTTTCGGTTGTTATGTTTTGTTCAGTTATCAGTGTTATATATGCTACGTTTATTAATCATTTGATATAAGGTTATTGTGGCGAGCGTAGATATACATTTATTTGAGAGAAGAACTTTCAGCTTGCGCAAGTGCGTCAGAAACGTAGGTTTTCGGCGGTCTTGTAAGCCATACGGATGAGGACATCGGTCCTTATAAAGGAACATATCCAACTGTCACACTCCGATTTTGATCAAATTTATGTGGTAGGTAGTTCTCAAAAAAATATTTCACACGTATTTTTTTTTTATCGGCAGTTGTCCATGTTGAAGGGGTGAAAACAGCCCCTAAAGTTGGGGGTGAAAACCACGTTTTTGTTTAAATATCTAGAGAACTATAGGAGCTAGGACAAATATCTTTTTTTTCAATATGCGCTTTGGAATGGGTGATTTATGTATACCAGAAGAAATTGTTTATTTATTTAAACAATTTATTTTTGGAAAAATGTTTTTTTTGTTACTTTCTGTTACTAAATACTGTTTCTCATTCATAAAAATTTATATGTGCAAACTACAGGTTATAATTAAGAATACATGTTTTTGGAAATTTTGATTTTCACCATATAACAATAATTATATTAAATGGAGAATTCCTACTTCCGCGCAAAACTGTGGCATTTTTATCATTTTTTTTTCTCATAAAGTATGCAAGATTTTAATTTGAAATTTTACCCACGTCTCTAGTATTATTTTAGTGTGATGTATACATTTTTATGGAAAGATTTGTCAAAAAATATTAATGTTACAGTTCGTTGATCGCGAGGCTGCAATGAACACATTGGCCGCTGGTTGACTTGATTTCTACCGTTCAAATGAACTGAAGTAAATAAATCAATTAGCGTTTTATTCAATATGAATGTCGTTATCCTCTTGCGAAAAACAAAATCGAAAGTTAATTTTCGAGGTATTAATTGTATGTGTTCGTGCGTACCATGTGTACCCGTGACTTCACCATCTTTCTCAAGTGAACGGCGTGGTCAAGCGGTTAAGGCGACGGCTTACAGTTACGCTGTCCCGTGTTCGTTTCCTGAAAGTTGTTTTTTTTTTTGTTAGTTTAAATATTTTCATGCTTTAATTATTTTATTATTTGCCGTGGAAAAATAAAAAACATTTAAAAACGTATCAATTTAATTTTTGGAATGCCCCAAACAGGAATGTTCCTCGTTTAAAATATGTGGTAGCTCTGAAAAGAGCTGATTTTGTCATGATGTTTTTAAGTTGTTAATAAAATAATTTTCTGAAAATAACTTACTAATTAAAAATATATTATTCTAGATATTTGCTGCTTTTCAGAGCTACCATATATTTCAAACGAGAAACATTCCTGTTTAGAGCATTTTAAAAATTAAATTAATATGATTTTAAATGTTTTTTATTTTTCCATGGCAAATAATAAAATAATTAAAGCATGAAAATATTTAAACTAACAAAAAAAGAACAACTTTCAGGAAACGAACACGGGACAGCGTAACCGTAGGCCGTCGCCTTAACCGCTTGACCACGCCGTTCACTTGAGAAAGATGGTGAAGCCACGGGTACACATGCTACGCAACGAACACATACAATTAATACCTCGAAAATTAACTTTTGATTTTGTTTTTCGCAAGAGGATAACGACATTCATTGTTACGTATGCACACCCGTTCTTTTCGAAGCTCGCGTTCATTTATTTTATCTACCCTTTGGAATGTGGAGACTGGTCTTTCCGGAATGCACCCTGCAGCTGTACCATACTTTTCTCAGAATCATCTTTTAACTCGCGTTGCGTGGGTAACCCTTTATCTAAACTTTCCCTAAAGCCCTATAGATGTTCACTTCTGAGTAACGGAAATCTCAATCGCCAAATTTCCATATATGGGAATCACTGACGTATCCCCACCAATATCTATGGGTATATAAAACCATGATTTTCGTTACTCGGGGAATTAGTACGAAAGAGTTACTTGGTAAAGTCACGTCAATCGTCTTCAGAGTTGCGCTTCAGTGAGATCGGGCTTCAGATCCCTTTCGATCAACATTAACCATATAGATCCGCGAGGACGGTACAAAATCTATTACGGCATAGAAGCATTCTCGACCCCCGCATCGTCAGTACGTTAACACCGTGCAACAATTAGGTAATTAAATTCATATACTAACCGCGACAACACGACACTGTACAATTGTATTATTAGAATTATTCAGTTTTGAATATATAATCATTTGTTAACCTTAAAAGGTCTGTTAAATCGTTATTAAACCTTCACCATTCGAATAAGCAATCCTAACCAGTGTAACGACCCCACAACATAATAACTTTACCGTTTGAGTTATTATTTGTTTAGAATTAATAGTTGCGAGGCTTTATTCACGACGCGTATTATATTCCAAGATTACGATTCAATCCTTACTTAACCTTCCCAACGGTTACCTTTAATTGGGAGATACCAATCTTTCCTTTCTTATTCTTTACCTAACCTTCCCAACGGTTACCCTTTACCGGGAGATACAAATTCCTAGCAGTTATCTGACTTCGCGTCAGAGTCGTCTGCGATTTCTAATCCATCCTCAATCCTTGGATCCATTGAAATAAACAGGACTAATCGTATCTTCTTCGATTCTTGAATTCAACTCACTTGCAGGGCTCACACGCGTGTCGCTATCGCCCTTGCTCGTAACATCATATTGAATAAAACGCTAATTGATTGATGTGTAGAAGCGCTCCATTACGAAGGGGGTTGAAAATTGGCGAGCTGTTCCACCCCCACAAGGGGTGCCTATGGGGTGCACGGTATGAGTGATAGGATTTTCTGGATCAGGGGAGTCCAGAGAATGCATTGAGCCCAAAATTGAGACCGTCGTCCACAAATTGTGGATTTTAGAGGGGGTGGAAGGTTGTGAGGGGTGAGTTTGTTCGAGAGGGATTTCAAGGGGTGCATTTTGTAGAGTGCATCAAGGACAGTCGCCCAAAGGTTTTTTTGAATTTTTCAACCCCTTTCGTCATCCCTGGCCTGTTTCAAAGGGGCGTTTTTTTACACCCTCCCCTTTAGGGGGGTGAATTAACCCCTTCACATCAACCCTCGCTAATGCAACTTTGCACACACCCAGAAGACACTTGAAGACTATTCCTCACGAAGTTTCACCGAAATCGGTTGAAAACTTTCATAGTTATGAGCATTTGAAGAATCGTTCCGGGTTGCTTGTCCGGTAGTGTATATACAATTCTCTTCAAGAACTATTTAACCCTTTCGCTCCAAATGCCAGATACATCCGGCACTTTTACACTTTCGGCCAGGAGTCCCGTTCAGGAGTGGCGCTTTGGCGGACCGAACTGCTGCAGCGAAAGGGTTAAATCACACTTCTCATCTGAATGGAAAACAGCCAAACTTATAACAATAAGAAAAAAGGAATAAAATTACAACATCAGCAAATCTTTTAAAATCCTGAGACGTTTCGCATAGATGCATCCCTAATACCAACTAACGTGCAAACGTTTACAGTACCGCGTACCGTGGGAACCGCGTTCTCACGAAACAGTGAGAAACAGTATTCGAATGTCAACTGTGACTCACCGACAAACACATACCATTTCGGCAACGCTGCCAAAATTGGTTTTGGGTTTCGGAGGCCTACCTTATATACCAAAGATCCCCGCGGCGTAGAACCGCAAAGACGACCATAGAATTCCTTACAGTCGTCTTCTCCTGTCCGAACCAAGTGCATGAAAAGTGCTCCTTTTTCATGCAGCTTGTCTCCTAGCCGCAGCCGACTGTTTGAAGAGTTCCCCTACGTCCTAATTGACAGTCGCGAGATTTTGTCGCGTGACAAAATCGGTCGTAGCTGAAACACGGTAAGAATGTGGGCATGGTGTAGGTTCTATCTGCGCTAATTTCTCATGATGCTTTTGCCGATTAGATTTTGTTCCGTCGAACTCCCTAGCGGATTCGGCGGAAACCTAATCTAACCAAATCGCAAATATCCGCGATTACCGCGACGTCTCCAACCCTAGTAACAACCGCGCAATCCTCTCGATTTGATCGCCACGCCACGCATCGCGATCGCCTTTTGAACAATCGAAGCGACATCTCTTCTTTTGTTCGACGCAACGAGCCTCGCGGCTTCCGTTCCGTTTCTCGTCACTTGGCTCTCGCCGGCAACCGTTCACGCACATGTTCTCGAGAACAGTCTAGTTTTGTTAACTCTTGAGAATTCGCAAGTTTGTGCGCTCAGTCAATTCACGAGTCGTGTTCTGACTTAAATTCATCAACGTCCGATGCGTTAATATCTTTCTTTCGTCTCGCGAAACCACGCGACGCGCGCCCGACCTCGTGTGCGCGATCGCGTTCCACAACGTGGCGACGCCATTATCGGGGAACTTCGTTTCCACGCTTTCCTTTTCTTTCCTTTCTCTAGTATCCATTGATCCCTTGGACATTACAAGGGATCGAATCGCCAACGAGCTCTGCTCAGGCGTTCTTTATACTTCTTTCCCTATTGGCCTCTCCCAGTAGAACTTCCACCTCCTTGGCAACCCTTCGCTTCACGCGATTCTCAATCATTGCACGCTTGCAATCCTTCGCTTCTGTCGCGAATCCAATGTAATCGATTTACAACTTTCTGCGTGCCACCACTGGCACCGATCAAATTGTACGATCCTTTTCCTTCCCTCGTTCGGGATTCGAGTATACCACGACCGTTCTGGGTATCATTAAGCTGATCGGCCAATTGCACCACAAGACGTTCCCTGTAACATCTTGCTCATTTCACGAGATCGCCCAGTCGGTCAATTCGTCCGTCGAAAGATTCTAGTAATCTTTCGCCTGCGACGCGGTAGCGCGCTCGATCTCCCCAAGCGCGCGAGAACCGACCCCAGCGTCGTCTACACTCACACCCATAGGTTAATCGTATTGCGAATCTTCCGAAGCGGTCCATAGTTGTCTTCTTCGCATTTGTATGATCAATGTACGATTCTTCAAGGGGTTTTTTACAGAAAGGTTTTCCCTTAGATGAGCCATTAAACATCTTCGTTTGTGGCTCAATCGAGCGTTATTTTTTTATTCTGTCCCCCTCATCCCTTTCCTTCTATCTCGTTTGGAATTCGCAAAGAAATTCGCCCCGAGGCCACGGCGTTGATGCGCATTGATGAGCAAACGATGAACAAACGTATGTAAAAAGAAAATTTTGAATTTTGTTGAAAAGTGGCGTAGTTTTCTCTTAGGCGTATTGTGACGGACCTCGCGTGGGCGACCGGGAAAGCCGCTAATCGACACGCTCGGTCGCACAATTTCCACGGCCGAATTTGTTTAGAAGAATTGGGCGCCAGTGCCAAGTCCACGCGTCAGTTACTTTCGTCCTTCCGGTGATCGGCAACTTGCTGCGCTCGCGCGGGGACGCGGCGTGGATCGCGAGTACGCGGGGGCACGAAAGGGGGTCCCTAATGGGCCGCAGTCCACGCATCCCTTCATACTTATAGACCACCTCCGAACTGGCGTGTCCGGCGAGGAGGGAGCAAGGCCCTTCCGGGGTCAAGGCGCTTTCGTGACGGGCAGAAAAAATCTGCCCCGTCACAGTATAAATAAATGGTTCTATCTTTTGAACTAAAAAGGGACAAACGAAAATTCCAATTGAGCATTTGTAAGCAAACGTATGCAAAAAGAAAATTGTGAGTTTTCCAAAAAGGGGAGCCAGCCTCACACGGCTGGTTAATTTATATTTGATTGGTAATCCGTTGAGAGTTTCATAATCGATTCCATCGATACCAGGAGATAACTGTTCATTTCTGCTATTGAGTGCAATGTTAAATTCTACAAAGTCGAAGGGCGAGTTTAAAAATTCATTTTCGATACTCTTTGACAGCCAGTTAAAATCAGTTGGGCTCCAAGGAGGGCAAATTTTATCTAGGGCGAACATTAATTTTGTTTTGAACTTGGTGGTTTTCGGATGAGTGAGAAGGTCTTATTTTAATCCATTTGTTCTTCAATATTTTACTGGTATTCCAAACATATTTTTTATGAGTATTAAAATTGATATTTTTCCAAATTCTTTAAAGTAGGCTTTTTATTTCTTTATAAAAATGTTCGTTGCTTGAGTTGAATATTTTTTATGATCTATATAATTATTGAGACTTTTCGTATGTTGCCATTTTTTTAGGGCTGCCTTTCTGAGCCTTTTCGTCTTCTCACATTCCAAATCCCATCAAGTTACAGAATTTTTATGAATTTTATCGTTAACAATTCTTCTTTTTGGAGTGTTGGTCGTACTAGCAGTACATAATATGTTTGTAAAAATCAAATATTTTTCACTGGCGGCCGAATGAACATATTCTTTTAACATGAATTCCCAATAATTTTCTCCTAAATTTTGATATACTTTTTCCCAATTAGTTTGTAGAGATCTTAACGTAAACGATTTTTTATGAAATAAAGCTTTTTCGAAATTAATATCTATAAATAACGGAAAATGATCAGAACCCCAAGTATCACCGTTTACTTGTACTTGTATATTTTCCTCAGGTAATTGGTTGCTGGGTTGATACTCTTTTGTCTGGGAGTTAAATGAGATTGTTATTTTCAGGTCTTGTTTGTTTCCTACACTAGAGGGAATATATTGTGTTGACATGCTTTGGCCTACAGGACAGTGTTTGGCAAGAGTTCTTCCTTTTTGCAGGCGAAATATATAGGCGAGTCAGATGACAGGAAGATCCAGTAGTTGGATTCGTCGTACTCTATTTACAAGGATTCCGGAACTTTTTTAAGATCGTCAGAATAGATATATACAAGATCGTCAGAATGTATATTTGTCAGCGAGAGCTCAAAATATGTGAGCAACCTAGATCGTTTATACCACCTATATGTATGATAGATTTGATTCGAGTTTGATATTATGTTTTTTAAGAGATGTTTCTATAATATCGTGTAGTGTAATCGGAAGAACATTTGATAAGATCTTATTCTAATGTCGTTGTTTCCCAGGATTATTGATTTGTCGGTTAATTCGTTGGCTATTTCTTTGGAGGCGAGAAATAAACAGATTCTATTATTAGAAATCCTTGAGACAAAGTATGTTAGTTGGATTTGTCAGTTTACATATTTCTTTGACATAGTCTTTAACTGTGAATCCTTCTTTGGAGTTGAACCAAAGATCTCTATTGAACATTTTTTAATACGTATGCATAACTCATTCCTTGGCCTTCCATTATGTTAGAATTCTTACAAGGGGAAGGCACGTGTTATGGGTCGTTGATTTTGATGAGGTTTGGTACATACCTTCTTCATCGAAAAATATTTCTTCCGTGTTTCGGCGTTTTTTTAGATAGGCCCCCGTTTTTGAAGAAATCGAGATCAATGTATACCATGTATACCAGTGTACCATGAATACCCGTGACTTCACCGTGTTTTCCAAGCAAATGACGTGGTCGAGCGGTTAAGGCGGCGGACTGAGGCTCTGCTGTCCCGTGTTCGGTTCTTGAATATTGTGCTTTCTTTTTTTGTAAGTTTAAATAGTTTTATACTATAATTATTTTAATATTTATCTTGGTAAAATAAAAATCATTTAAAAGTATATTAGTTTAACTTTTTAGTATATATCTAGGATAAGGCAGATCAAAAAATAGCTCATTTAATGTTGTATTAAATTAATTAGTAGCCATTAGCAATCACTTTTATAAGTATAATTATACCGTACTTCTTTATATACAAATATACATCTCTCTTTTAACCTACGTTATTTACATTGGTTGCAATAATATCTTTTTAAAAATATTAACTACAGTATACAAATACACTTGCCGTAAAAAAAAACGGGACACTATTTTAAAACGTAATAACTCCGAGAGTCTTCAACCGATGTTCGGGAAACTTCGTGAGGTTTAGTTTTGAAGTGTCCTCTGGGTGTGTGCAAAGTTGCATTGACGAGGGTTGATGATAAAGCGTTAATTCACCCCCCCCCCAAAGAGGTAATGCAGAAAAACGGCACTCCAGAAGGGTCCAGGGGCGACGGAAGGTGGTAAAAAAATTCAAAAAAACCTTTGAGGCGACTCTGTTTGATGCCCCTTACAAAATGCACCCCTTGAAATCGATCTCGGACAAACCCACCCGTCACAACACCCCACCCCCCCTAAAATCCACAATTTTTGGACGACAGTCTCGATTTTGGGCTCAATGCATTCTCTGGACTCCCCTGATCCAGAAAATGCTATCACCCATAAAGTAGTAAGTGGGCTGGCATTCAGAAGCGGAGCGAGGGCCTGCACCCATACGTGGTCAGACCAGACCGGACTCCAATTTAACGTGGGCTGACCCGTACGGGCGCAGGGTCTCGCACCACTTTTGAATGCCGTTTCCGTCCGGCCCACTTACTACTCTTTCAAATCTACTCCGATTTGACAACGAAAGCGTGATTAAAAAAATCTAATTTTTGGGGGATCTATTAAAAAAGCATTCACGCGTCCGAATCCGCGAATGGTGTTGACGTGGGGTTACTCGTTCACCCTGCAGATGTGCCTGAAATTGGAAGCGAATTTTTACAAAAATTGACATTTTCGAATTTTATTACCATTCACGTGGGAAAAAGACATGAAAACTGTGTCGCACCGATACCCTGGACTGTTGGACATGTGATCCACCCAACGAAACAACGTTCTAACCCTTACACATGGGGGTGGACCACCTCTACTCTGCCCCCCTCCCTTCAGCTCCGGGGGCAGTCTTCGAAACGGGACCGTTTCGGCATTCATCCTTAACGTATCGAGAACGAACATGGTGAATTTCATCGCCCTCCGATGTGTGGAAGTGCTCCGTTACGAAGGGGGTTGAAAATTGGCGAGCTGTTCCACCCCCACAAGGGGTGCCTATGAGATGCACGGTATGGGTGATAGGATTTTCTGGATCAGGGGAGTCCAGAGAATGCATTGAGCCCAAAATTGAGACTGTCGTCCAAAAATTGTGGATTTTAGAGGGGGTGGAAAGTTGTGAGGGGTGGGTTTGTTCGAGAGGGATTTCAAGGGGTGCATTTTGTAGAGGGCATCAAACAGAGTCGCTTCAAAGGTTTTTTTGAATTTTTCACCACCTTCCGTCGCCCCTGGACCCTTCTGGAGTGCCGTTTTTCTGCATTACCTCTTTGGGGGGGGGGGGGGGTGAATTAACGCTTTATCATCAACCCTCGTCAATGCAACTTTGCACACATCCAGAGGACACTTCAAAACTAAACCTCACGAAGTTTCCCGAACATCGATTGAAGACTCTCGGAGTTATTACGTTTTAAAATAGTGTCCCGTTTTTTTGTTTACGGCTAGTGTAGTTTACAAATAGTAATATTTTACAATAATTAAATACAAATTACAATTTACAATAATTTACAAATAGTTTTATGTGAAATAAAAATTCTTACAAAATTCTGTTTTTCTTTCACGTAGACAGCAATATCTTCGTAATAAATTTATTGTATTAATTCTCATCATCATCATCCCGTTTCTGTTTCTCGCATACACTCGGGTGAAACTTGTCATAGAAACACGTGAAACATATAACACCAAGCATAGCTCATGAACGAAGCTTCACCGCACGCGCATTATAGATAACGTAGATTAAGAGACAAATGTACATTTGTATATAAAGAAGTACGGTATAATTATACTTATAAAAGTGATTGCTAATGGCTACTAATTAATTTAATACAACATTAAATGAGCTAAAAAAGCATTCTTTGACATGCCCTATCCTAGATATATAATGAAAAGTTAAACTAATATGCTTTTAAATGGTTTTTATTTTACCACAATAAATAATAAAATAATTATAGTATAAAAATATTTAAACTTACAAAATAAAAGTACAATATTTTGGAATCGAATACGGGTCAGCTGAGCCACAGCTCGCCGCCTTAACCGCTCGACCACGCCGTTCGATTGGAAAACATGGTGAAGTCATGGGTATTCATAGTACACACTACGTACGCATAAAATCTTTAATTTCGATTTTTTCAAAAATGGGGGCCTATCTAAAAAATCTATCTATCTATCTCATCAAAATCGACAACCCGTAACACGTGCCCTCCCCTTGTTAGTCACTTGAGAATTTGGAACCTTCAACACAGTGGCTTCGCTGCTGTAGTCAGCAGGGAAATTTGTTAAGGACACCACTTTGTTCAAGTCACTTAAACTAGTAAATGAATTCCAGAACTTCGTACTTCGAATGGGAGTTGCATTGTCTGTGGTAGGTACCGTCGTATCGCTCGAAAGTTGGGCATACCCAAAAACTGACCACGGATAGTTTCTCGATGCAACCTTTCATATTTAATGCAAGATATTACCGCGAAGAATCCGTTTGCAAAAATTCATGGTTATTCTTTATTGACGATAACTATTCTTATTGCGAAAAAGCTTTTATTTAGTGTTGTTCTGCAAGGAATATACAGATCGCCGCTAGAAAATATGAAATAAAATAATTTTATATATATATAAAAAAAAAAAAATAAACCGACTTCGCAACGCACTTCGTAACAAATGTACAGAAAAGCATTACATAATTTCCATTTAATTTATGTAAATAGACAGTAACTATTATATTAATGAAATTGATTAAAGTAAAATATTAAATACGATTTTAAATACAATACTTTCGGAAGCGGCGTAAAATTGAAAATTTTCGACACCGGATATTATGAAAATCCTTTAATTCTCCTGCATGCTGTCACATATTAATATATTTTTCCTTATCACCTATTCATTTCTAAAGACACCATACCCCAATCAAATCATAAACAGTAACATTTGCGTTCATTCTTTACAGCAGGGGTTGAATAATAATCAATTACAATTTTTTAATTAATTAATTAATTTAAACAAATTTAATTCAATCAACTTAATTAATAAATATTTTAAGTCAATGTAATTAAAAATTATTTAATTAAAAATGAATTAAACAAAGTTAATCAAAAGTCGTTTAATTAACGATTGATATGAGCGAATTTAATCGAAGATATTCACTTGACGATTACTTTAACCAGAATTAATTGAAAGGCAGTTAATTAACGATTTGTTTATATCTTCAATGTTCAAAGACATATATATAAAATTCAATTTATTATATAACTAACACGTATAAGATTATTAAATAGATGCGGGTGTATCCTGCGTTCGTACCGAATGGATTATGCCGTTAATACCAAATTAGTTGAACTGCTTTATGTTTTTATTATATTTTTTTAAATAATACCTATGTTATATACTTGTTTTATTTTGTCGTCATTGAATAAGAATAAAAATTTGTTTTTATTGACGTTACAAATTATTTTAGATAATCCGCCGGATATATCCGGCATCCATCTAATAACCTTATATGTGTTACTTATATAATTAATTGAATCTAGAGACGCGCCAGCGTCTCGACGTCAAGTACATCAAAAATTATATGGCGCCGCGTATATCTAGTGCTAATGCTACCGCGTATTTTTTACTCGTAAACCGGCGATTCCAACTTAACCTGGAACTTCTTTCATTAATATCTTATCATGCCTGCAATATGTTCTAAATTTAAAGTTATTTTTCTCATGTAAATCGCACATAAGCTTTCGAATAAAACCAAAATCAATAAAATCGGTCCACGAACGACAGAGATATCGTAATATCATATCATGAATGTGTCAAAAACTGGAGCATTTTTCTTTTCCTTTGACAAGGAATTTTTTGTCAACACTTAGCCAATAGGAGCTAAAGCCGTTCGTCGATTCGTCAACTCTCGGAATCACTCGGTAGGGCTCGTTGCCCGGAATTGTAATATGGCTGCCGCTCATGCCTCTCGCTCATTACTAACCTGCCAGTTTGTATTTGAGACATTTGGACGCCGAAAATTGAATAATTATTTTACTATTCGAAGGCTACATGTAGTAATATTGTATTAGGAAGTATATGGTTATAAGTGATGAAATATCTTCCTTGCCGTTGTGGAAAAATATATATAAATATGGTGTTTGAGTGTGCAGTTCATGATACAAATTTCAGTAAATGTTCATTTTGTGCAAATAAGAAACAGTGTGCAATAAGAATAAGTGTTGTAATACAATAAATTGTGCGTTACAAATACTGGATATATGTTTCCTATTTCTCATTTCATCTTTGATATAGATAGAACTTGGCAGAATTAAAACAGCCGATCATAATTATCGTGTTTTATGTTGAAGCCTATTCCCCTTTTCTTCTAATACGACCTACCATACTATCACCTTAAAGCTTCAAATAATGCTGTTCCATCGAACAAAAAAAATTCTAACAGAAAGGGACGAGAAGTTTATACAGGGTGCGGCAGAAATAACTCCCACATATTAAAAAACAATTGAAAACAAGTGGTACGAGATACCACCAGAAACTTTTTATTTCTTAAATCTAGATATAAAAAAGTTTTTTTTACTTTATGTTTTAAAAATTATGTTGTCCAAATGGTGGCCTTTACGGGCGATACACATTTGGAGTCGTTCTTGAAAGTTTTCCATCACTCTCGCCAGCATTTCGGAGGAAATTCTTTCAATTTCCTCTTAGATAGCCTCCTTTAGTTCATTCAAGGCCAAGGACGATGTTTGAAAACCTCGGCCTTGAGGTATCCCCACAGAAAAATGTCACATAGACTTAAATCCGCCGAGCTACGGTGGGCACGGAACACTTTCGCACAAAGAAATCACTCGTCCCCGAAACACCATCTGCAAAATTTCGCGCTGACGACGCCCTGTATGGACCGTAGCTCGGCAGATTTAAGTCTGTGACTTTTGTCTGTGGGGATATCTCAAGGCCGAGGTGGCATCTCGTACCATTTTTGTTTAATCGTTTTTTTAAAATGTGGAAGTTATTTCTGCCGCATCCTGTAGTTCGACAAATTAAAGTTAATCCTAAAAGTAGTGTTCCAAAATTAACGGCGGAAGTTCATCGAAGATTAACAAGTCCATATCAACGGAAACTGTTCGTCGAGTATTACACTATAAGAGCTATATGGTAAATATAATAATATATAATGGTAGGGTAGCACGTAAGAAACAGCACATTTCTACAGTGAACTGTAGAAAACGCTTGGAATTTGCAAAAAAGTATCATTGCGATATCAATTGCGATCAAAATTTTTGGAATAACGTCATATTTTCCGACGAAACAAAAATTAATTTATTTCATTGTGATGACAAAATTATTGTATGGCGAAAGCGAAACATAGAATTTCGTAAAGGTGTTACATCCGGCGCTGCCGGTGTCCCTTTTCATCGACCTCGCATTGCGAATAAGTTAAGATCAATAGACTTTAAAGAATGCACTCGGGGTCCGATGCGCCTGGGAAAATATTTGAGCTCCATGCTCTATAATTTAAAAACATTTACTTCTTAACAAAATTGGTGTCAGAAGTGGGATGCGTCTTCCTTGCTAACGAAGCGAGTTTTCCTTAGCACGAAACTTATCTGTATGCAGTTTCTAAATTTAGGAAATTTAAACGAGTTTTAGATTACATTATCATAAATAATTATCGTCACAATGACAACTCCGGAGATAAGACCACCTCCCCTACCCACTTCAACCCCGCCGATAGGACAGTCCTATGCAGGATGGTCAAGGGAATTTGAAACGACCGCGAGTGAGATTTATAGACAACGCGAGGACGAAAATAGAGTATATCGCGCAATTGACGCAGTTTCATACTTTGAACCGGGAGTTACGTTTAGTTAAAAAAATTTATGGAAGACGTGCAAAGGGTCGCACGTAGAATTCCGCCTGGGTATGGACAAATGTTTTTCGATGAATTAAAATACAATCTAGTCGATCCAGTTCGGGATTATGTTGAAAGGAATAACGTCAATAATACTACAGACCTTTTGCTCCATTTGAAAAAGCGCTACGCTCCACGTCGGGAATATGAAGAACTCCAATTAGAAATTGAGAGACTGAGCATGTTGTCTTATGAAACGGTGATCGATTTCGTTCATAGAGTTAGTCGTTTAGTAAAATACGCGAAAAATAGTGCCGAAGATTTGTTTAAAGAAAACGCGCCCCACCATATACGAGAGATCGAACAAATAGGTCGAACCGCGTTTATTTTAGGATTACCACAAAGAATATCCGCTAGGGTATGGATAGTCAATCCAGAAACGTTAGACAAGGCATTTGATCTGGCGTTAGAGCATGAAAGACTCGACCGAATTGTACCTACTGCATCAAAGAACGAGACATACGCGTATGGGCTTCCGGCACGTCCCCCGTCACCCTTCAACAATCCTAAGAGAAAGATGGAATGGCGCGAACCTCGCGACGAAACAGAGTACGAATATCTGAGAAACGTTTACCCCGCGTACACTAGATCGCGTTATACTTCTTCGCCACGTAGGGAAGATAGTAGAAACAGAGAAAACAATAGAGACAATTACGATTATTACAATTATTACGAACCTGAGAACTGATATCCGCGTCCCCGTCCTGTGTCACCCTACAACAACCGACGCCTATGGTCGGAAGAGGCACCCGAGCGACGTGAGTCATACGAACCGACACGCTATCAAGGCCGGCCGCGCCAACGACGTGCCGCTCCAGTGAAGAGATACGAGCGAAATTTTTCTCCATCAAGGCAAGGAAGGAATGCGTCGCGAAACCAAACGCCACCGTGACGTAAGCAACACTATGATGAATCGCAACAAGAAAAAAAAATCGAAGTCAGACGAAACATTTGAACTCCTATGGCGCCCGCTCACGCAACGACAACAGAGCGGGCGCAGACCGCGCGACCTCCTCAAATTCGAGGACGGTAACCTTTAAGAACGAGACCCCGAGGACTCCCTCCGAGAGGCACCCGCCCCGCGAATTCGCGTTAAAGCGAAGGAGTTGGGGGCAGGAGAAGGCGAATTCTTAATTGATACGGGAGCCGTATTAAGCATAGTAGAATTAGACGCAGTTCACCCGGACGCACCCGTCGTTAATCGCGATCGGTTCGAAATAGAAGGATTAAAGGGAAAAATTCATATTGAGGGCGCCACTTGTATGAAAATTAACGGTAGCTGGGCGCTATTTTATGTTGTTAAAAATTCAAATTTACCTCCAGGAATATCAGGCCTAATAGGTAGTTCGTATCTCCTACAAGAACAGGCCTCTGTATCGTATTTTCATCGCTCGTTAGTAACGACTAGTCGCCCGATACACCCGATACGATTCTCTAATTCAGCCGCGATGAACGATGCTCTTCGATCGTGCGAAAGGGGACGAGAAACCTTGCAGGCTTTCCTCGCTGAACACCCAGAATTAGAAAACGAGTCTGAGGAAAATTTGGAACAAGCACCTCCACCGCGTCCTCTCACACCGCTTTCAGAGGAACAGCTCGCTGAACACGAAGCATATGATTTGGGAGAATATAAAATCAGCTACCCTTCCCCTGACGAACGATTAGCTAATATCATGGACAAACTAAAAACAGATCATTTAGACAACGCGGCACACAATCTGGTAATAAAGGCAGTAGAGGAATTTTCCGACAGATTTTTCGTACCCGGTGATCCATTTGAAAAAACTGAGACAGCAACTCATTCGATCCCTACAACTGATTCCGTCCCTATATATACACGGCAATACTCATTCACACCGTTTCAAGAAGAAGAAATTAAAAAACAAATTAGCAATCTTGAAAATTTAGGAATAATCGTTCCATCAAAATCTCCTTATAATTCTCCGCTTTGGGTAGTGCCGAAGAAAGCTGACTCCGCGGGAAATAAACGCTGGCGTATGGTAGTTGACTTTCGCAAATTAAACGCAAAGACAATAGAAGACAAATTTCCCATTCCACGCATTTCTGATATATTGGATCGATTAGGAAAAGCTCGATATTTTTCGGTATTCGACTTGGCAAACGGATTTCACCAGATTCTAATGGCACCAGAAGATCAAGGAAAAACGGCATTTTCCACACCAGAAGGACACTATGAATATGTTCGCATGCCGTTCGGATTGAAAAACGCCCCAGCAACATTCCAAAGGTTAATGAATCAGGCATTACGAGGGTTAATTGGAAAGGAATTGTACGTTTACTTGGACGACGTAGTAGTATACTCTGAAACCCTAGAAGAACACGGACGCCGTCTCAGAAGGTTCTTTGACCGACTCCGCGAACACCATCTCACCTTGCAAACTGATAAGACCGAGTTTCTCAAGGAGAGAGTCGCATATCTAGGTCATATAATATCAGCTGATGGAGTACGACCAAATCCCGAGAAAATCAGAGCAGTATCGGAATTTCCGATTCCAAAAAATAGAAAGGGCCTTAAACAATTTTTAGGACTGGTAAATTACTATAGACGCTTCATTCCAGATATGGCAAAACGCACAAAACCACTTACGAATTTAACCAGCATTAAGACCTCTTTCACTTGGACAAAAAGCCATCAGGCAAGCTTCGAAGACCTAAGACAAGCCCTATGCAAAGAACCGGTTTTGAAATACCCAAATTACGATGAACCATTTATAATAACGACAGACGCTTCCGATATAGCAGTTGGTGCAGTTCTAAGCCAAGGAAAAATCGGTCAAGACCCGCCAATCGCATACGCATCACAAGTAATCACGCGGGCCGA
>NW_026534838.1:177790-230459 GCF_026225885.1 Hylaeus anthracinus
TCGCATCCGCCAAAGTGTAACGAATATATTAAAACCAGAATTATTAGAAAATATTGCTTCTTTGCTTCAATATCTTGGAAAAACTTTGTTGCAGTAAAATATTGATGATTTGTATGGCAATATGGCTGCTTCGCTATTTCTTGTTTGGTGTTATTATATCGTTAGTCTATACACTGTCTTCTACATGGTTTAGACCAGGGATGCCCAACTGTTTTTGCCTCCGGGCCGGTTGAAACAAAATTATTTTCACGGGCCGGACGAAATATTAAAATTGAAAAATGTTAAGCAAAAGACTTATTTCTTTAAGTAAACAAAATTTTATTATTAAAGTTGCTTATGAATAATTATAATTAAATCGGTTAGTATAAGGTCTTCCGAAATTTGAAAATCTGCGGTGATAGCTCTGATAAAAATTAACAACTAACAATAAGCAGTATCTTTTACATCGCAACTTCCGTCCAGAGCTATTACATAAAAATTGGCAGATTTTTAATTATTTAATAACTGATTCACGCGACAATTCAAGCGGTAACCAATAGATGCAATACATGCATTGCAGCAAGAGGTAATCATTTTGAAAAGTGTTTGCAATAAATAAGCGTTAACAACATATGTAAATGTAAATAAATGAGAGGAAAGACGAAAACTCTTTTGTTTCTTTTTTCACGATTTTCTCGAAAACTGAGCATAAACGAGCAAATCACCTAACGTTTTTTTTTCTTAATTTTTCGGTGCCCAATACGCCCTCGTAGTTTAGCCATTTAATTTAGGGACACTCTGTATATACAGTGGGTGTAGAATGTATTCGTACACCGACCAATTTCCCAAAAAACTTTTGTGTGAAATTGTAGTTTCTTAACTTCTTTTTTTATAAGCAATGATATTTTACATATTTTCGGAAGACTCTAACAAGGGAAGGTCCGGAACAAGCGATCCGAACGAGCGGTTTTTGAACGAGACCGGGCTCAAATGATGGAGGCTGATGAGCATAAAGAAGTGCAAAACATTAGGGGTATCAGGCCAGCCATTTTGATAAAAAATGGCTTTAAACATTTACAGACCACTAGAATCTAGATATACGAAAACATTGAAGTTCCTAACAGAAGCTGTTGTAGCTGCAGGCGTTATGCCGCTGGTTCGTGTTCAGAGTTCGTGGGTTCGAGATTCCAGTAATGGAAATTTTTTTTTCAATTGCATTTCTATTTCTTATTTCTCTTTTTACTCACGGCTATATAAATAATATATAAGAATTATAAATAATATTGATGTGAACATAATATTATAATGAGTACATGCAATACATAATATAGCAATAGTAGAAGTAACATACAAATGTATGGGATGTGGCGTATTTACTATTAATAAATTAGTATCAATATTAATATTAATATTATTATTAATAAAAAACATATTATTAAAAATTGTAGTCCACATCCTATACTTTATAATTCTTATATATTATTTATGTAGCAGTGAGTAAAAAGAGAAATAAGGAATAGAAATGCAGTTGAAAAAAAAAATTTCCATTACCGAGTCTCGAACCCATGAATTCTAGCACACGAACCAGCAGCGTAACGCCTGCAAGTACAACACCCTCTGTTGTAAGATAGATATAGTCCAAACAAGATTTACTAGTATTTGTACGATTCTTATGGCAAATCATTTACAGCAGAGTTTGTTACGTAAACACATTAGTTTATTGCTCCGTACGAATTAAAAAACATCAAATTTTCAGGAAAGTACTTTTAAAAAAGGCTGTAATAAAGGAATGGAAAAAGATCCCACTTCGAATAACTAATAATTTAGCTAATTTAATGCTTCGAAGAGTTGCAATAACAATTAACGAAGATACTCTTCAATGATGCGATAAAGTTCGGCTTGCGGTGCCGTGCCTGTTCCCTGGCGTCGCAGTGTCAGTTCGCTAGGTCCCTACGACCCCTCCTACGCGAGGAGATGACACTTTCAAGTGGGTTGTGAGTAGAGCTGCCGAAAACCGAATAAAGACCGAATATTCAAGCGATTTTCAAGCCGAGTCAAACCGGGACCCGATTTCCGAGCCGAGTCGAGTACTTGAAAAAACCGAGTAGCTTGAAAGATTCAAGCTACCCGAAAGAAACCAAGTAACTTGAATTTTTCAAGCTACCCGAATAGAACCGAGCGGTCCGGAAAAACCAAGCGGCCCGAAAGAACCGGGCAACTCGAATGGTTTCAAGCTTTTCCGAGTACATATGTTAGTCCGCCGCCGGGCAACAATGGTATCATAAAAAGGACGTAGCAAACTAGACCCAAAGAAGGTGGACCATCATTTTCCGTATTTCTTATCGGATCTTAACGGATGTATTACCAATCGATTCCTTACGTTATCCCGATGAAAATGGTACCAGACATGATACAATTCGGATTATTTAGAAGGAAATTATACGGAAAAAATGATTTGTACACTTTTTGCTTATCTGCGTTAAAAATAGTCCGATTTATATAATGTTTGGTAGCGTTTTCATCAGGAAAACATAAGGAATCCAACGGCGTTACTCCCGTAATAATACGATGCATATGAAGTGAAATCGGGTGATTACTGAAAGCCATAAACCAAGGGTGGAACCGTCCAAAGCGCACGTGTGCCGACTTTAACCCACGACGGACTTCAAAGGGTCCGAGCAATAAAGTGTGAAATGTTTGTCATGATATGTTCACTTTTTGTTGTGTTTTATAAAAGTTAAAGAAACAAATTGCACTACTGAATTCCTGATGTTATACTGACGAAAATGGTACCAAACACGATATAATATCGATTAATTTTAATAATTCGTGTAATGTAAATTCTACATATCACGCTGTTACACAGCAGAAAAATCTTAAAATTCTAACCGAGATATCAGCGAGATACTCATACAAATAATAATTCGTCGATAAAACTTTCTTATTTTAGACGTTTCTCTAATTAAATTTTTACCGACGTATTTGTGCGATTTTTCCGATTTCAATGATACAACATGAAATGAAATGAAATGAAAGGAAATTCATAGAAATACTATCATGTTCATAACAATCTGAAAGAATGACAAAACTTTCATGTTTTAAACGATTATCTGGCAGAAAATAGGCAACGAACGTATATATTTTAGCCTGTTTATTGGACCAATGATAATTTTGTATTGCATCTTGCATAATAAATGAATAATTTTCGGCAAAATCTCTGACGACAACAAACTCATCGGGACTTAAACTTCCTTTTGAATATTTAAAATAACTACTTCGATTTTTTGCTATGAAATCATGGACTTGCAATTGCAACATTTTGTTTTCTAATTCATTAAGAAATGCTGGTATTGAATATTCTATAGGCTCTAAATTAGATCTATCGGTAATATACCTTGCAATTGTTTACGAATGGGATTGAAATTGCTTCATTTGAAACATCACAGCGCATATTTGATAACATTTCTTTATACGTGCATGGAAAATTACAAGATGTAGGAATTAATTTTTGCAGTTTGGCACCATGAAGCATTAACTTTACATTTTGATGCATTACACATACACACACAGAATGTGTTCCACAGGTTCCGACTATTACATATTCTTTTGAACGAAGCTGAACAAATTTACTAAATCCAATTTTTATAGATGGATTTTTTCTTTAAAAGGCAAAAAACGACAGAAATCACAATTTTTAACATTCCCTCCGGCACCGGGCCTGGATCATTTTTCCGTCGTTTTTCGAAGTCCCATTCCTCTATGATCGAGAGTGTCGAGCCATGTGTTTACATTGTAACTCGATCCGTAGCAATCGGCTCTCCCCACTATTCTAAATGTTAGTGATAGAAATGTTTCGAACTTTATTGCAAA
Source organism: Hylaeus anthracinus (assembly GCF_026225885.1). Classification (NCBI taxonomy): domain Eukaryota; kingdom Metazoa; phylum Arthropoda; class Insecta; order Hymenoptera; family Colletidae; genus Hylaeus; species Hylaeus anthracinus. The sequence goes on from NW_026534838.1 coordinate 181,640, forward strand.
AGAAGTAGTTTTCGGGACAAAATATTAACAAAAACAATTGGTTACGAGGCATTATTAATATGATTATAATGTTTGCATATTTTGATTTTAAGCCTTCTTTTGTAGCGTGTATGGACTTGGATTTCGATGCCTGAATAGTGACCCGGCTCCGTCGTTCGTGCGACCGCCCGGTGTCCGAGGGTTAAATTGTAAATATCAAGAAAACGGAACTAATTCTGTGTAATAATCATTTTATCATCATTTTCCTATACATATGTACTTTAGCGTGTTATCTTCTAACAATTCCCCATATTCCAAAATAATTTTAATGTAAAAATTAAATACAAGTATAACATAGTTTTATAAATATGTTGCTTATTTCCCATTATTGAATTTATATTTATAAATACAATATACAGACAATATAGAGTTCTCTCGCAATGCGAATAGTAAAACGCTACAAGGTTCGGGCCGATATATCGACTCTGGCACTTGTCGCCAGTGCAGCAAGGGCCGATATATTGGCCCCAGCACTGAAAGAGTTAAAAGAAAAATGTATGACCGCGGGCATTTTTTAAACTTACTACGATACTGAACCATACTGAAAAGCGTCTTTAGACTACTGGCACAACACCGCAGCAGAGACGACAGCAGGGCTGCAGTGGACGGCGCGATAGCGAAGCAGCCATATTGTCATACAAATTTTTTGCCAGCTATCTAGTAGTTCGGCTACTGTCCATTGGTGGCGCCAGCTTACTATATAGTAGTTCACCTTCTCTCCGTTAGTGGCGCTAGTTTACCTCCTGCGCACCCTTAATATCTCATCACGCCTGCAATATTTTCTAAATTTAAACGCATTTTTCTGATGTAAATCGCATATAAGCTTTCGAATAAAACCAAAATCAATAAAATCGCTCCACGTACAACTGAGATATCGTAATACCATGTCACGATACATGCAAAAATATTACCGTCTTATACTTTTCCAGTCGATTTTTCGTCAACACTTAGCCAATAGGAGCTAAGGCTGTTCGTCGATTCGTGGACTCCCGAAATCAGTCGGTAGGCCTCGTCGGCCGGAATTGTAATATGGCTGCCGCTCACGCCGCTCGTTCATTTCTAACCTATATAATCTGTCAGTTTGTATTTGTGACAGTTGTCATTTCTAACCTGTATAACCTGTCAGTTTGTGTTCGTGACATTTGGACGCCGCACAGTGGGACAAAACGATCTCGGCGATCAAGAATCCATAACTTTGGTTCTCTTAAAAATATTTTAATGAAATTTTAGGAACTTATTCCCTATACTATGATATTTAAATTGTATGAGTATAAATCAATTTGAGCTCCAGGATGTCTAAATATTCACGTATAAAGTGTAACGCGTTCAATATCTTTCACTTGTTTGACATACTTATTGTTATTTAACCAAAATTCGACTCAAATCTGTTATTAACTATGAGAGAAATGTATTTAGTAATTTAAAAATGACAAGATGTACGTAATAATCATAGAAGTAAGCGTACAAACGTACATACCATTTTCCGCACGAGTCCCACTAAGCACAATCACCAATTTTTCAAAAAGGGGCACGAAGGAGCATCCGATCTTTGCAGAATCTGATAGAGGATGGTTCACCCTTTCCAGTGATAGCAATGAAACCTTGGACAAGTGCGGCCAATTTTTTATAACTATGCGTAAAGTTACAATTTTACTTAAATGTACTTCTCTCCAAGCAGACCCTATTATTTAAAAAGTTGTTAACATTTTTACTTACTTTATGCATTGAATACTATCTATACAAATCTAGTAAACATTATAATTCATTTGAATATTGTCTTTCTGGGCAAAGTTTTTTAGAATCGTATATTGAAGTTAGGAGTAATATCGTAAGCGTTTTTCTTGGACGAATTTCAACTGCCTTTGAATGCGCACCACAGCAAAACGGGAGCAAATATCAAAAAACGGATTGCACTACATTAAACAAAAATTTATCCTCTATCGATGTACGTAAACAGTTTTTCCATTTTTCGAATTCACGAAAATCGATTTTTGATCGCCGAAAGCCGTTTCGTTCCAACGTGCGCCGCAAATTGAATAATTATTTTAAAGGCTACATGTAGTAATATTGTATTAGGAAGTATCTGGTTATAAGTGATAAAATATCTACCTTGTCGTTGTGGAAAGATATATATAAATTTAGTGTTTGAGTGTGCAGTGAGTACATATTCAAATGAGTACATATTCATAATACAAATTTCAGTAAATGTTCATTTTGTGCAAATAAGAATAAGTGTTCTAATACAATAAATTGTGTGTTATAAATAGTGGACCACTTTTTTTATTTTCACTTCATAATCAACATTTAAATTGCTTGCAACAAGACTTTCTGTCACACGTTCTGCATACGTATGAACTGTTAAAAGAAAGGGAGAGAGAACGCATGGCAGGATGTCTCACTGCAAGAAATTTAAATGTTAAAGATGAAGCGAGAAATGAAAAAAAGAAATCCACTATTTGTAACACACAATTTATTGTATTAGAATACAGTTCATACGTTCACAGAACGCATGGGAGAAAGTTTTATAACAAATTGAAACAATGAGAAAATGAGAAAAGGAACAGAGATCCACTATTTGTAATACATAATTTAGTGTATTACAATAATATAGAAAAAGAGAGGTCAGACTTAGTCCTTTAAATTCTCAAAAGTACACATGACACATGACAGAAAGTCTTGTTGCAGGAAATTTAAATGTTACTGATAAAGTGATCAAACTGATCTCCCATTTTCTATTATTTGAAGTCATTCACTATACAAATTATCTTTGTAAAAAGAAGTGAGATCCCCATAAAAAACTTCGAAAAAGTAAAAAAATTACGCCAAGTACATGAAAAAGTGGAGGACTTAAAGAGTAATCATAGAAAAATAGAAGATCCCCCTAACAAAATTGAAGAAAGTAGAAAAAGATGTGAAATCGAAATGAGTAGTCCTTTCTAGTAAACTGCAAGGTGACACTGTGTAACATAATATCAAATTCGGTGTTTTCCAACTATGCGCAGCTAAAATGCTGTGTTCCACAGTGCTGACGTTTAGACCCTAATGACAACTCATGTAAAGCTACTGCTCCGCACTTTGGCGGTGAAATGAAGAAGTTACATAGTGTATCAATCACAAACTGAGACTGTTTAGACATTTGCCTAGATGTCCGTGGCCTGGAAGTCAAATGCTTGGCGTGACCAGGCAAAGCATTCTCAGATCAACAATACCCATACTTTCTCTCTCGCAGACTTTCACAAAATTTGTCAGTTTAAAACGCTGACAATATGAGTACATATTCATTATTTTACACTTTAAAATAATTCTTATTCATCAAAACCTTGACCTTGCCTGGCAACGCCAAGCATTTGACTTCCAGGCCGCGGACATCAAGGCAAATTTTTAAACAGTTTCAGTTTGCGGTTGATACATTATTTAGCTTCTTCATTTCACCGCTAAAGTGTGGAGCAGTCACTTTACATGAATTGTCATTAGGATCTGAACGTCCGCACTGTTGAAAACAGCATGTTAGCTGCGCATAATTGGAAACCACCGAATTTTACATTGTGTTACACAGTGTCGCCTTTGCACTTTATTGGAAAGGACTTTCATGTACTGGCTGCTCATTTCGATTTCACATCTTTTTCTACTTTCTTGTAGTTTTTTATGGGGATCTTTTATTTTTCTATAACTCCTTGAGTCCTCCACTTTTTCATGTACTTGGCGTAATTTTTTTTACTTTTGGAAAGTTTTTTATGGGGATGTCACTTTTTTTTACAAAGATAATTTGTATAGTGAATGACTTCAAACAATGGAAAATGGGAGATCAGTTTGAATCCTTTAAGGTTTCAGAAATACGCGGAACGCATCGGATTCGCAATCGACGAATCGACGAACGGCCTTAGCTCCTATTGGCTAAGTGTTGACGAAAAATTCCTTGTCAAAGGAAAAGCAAAATGCTGCAGTTTTTGACACATTCATGATATGATATTACGATATTTCTGTCGTTCGTATTGATTTTGGTTTTATTCGAAAGCTTATTGTCCGATTTACATCAGTAAAATGCCTTTAGATTTAGAAAATACAGCAGGCGTGACGAGATATTAATGACAGAAGTTTCGGGTTAGGTTGGAATCGCGTTTTCTGGAGTAAAAGATACGCGGTAACGCCAGCGCCAGGTATATACGGGGAGGCTATTTTTTCATGTACTTGCCGTGGAGACGCTACCGCGTCTCTAGATCACGCGAGAGGAACAGTTGCGAAAGAGGCCCGAGACAGGGGGGAGCAGAAATCAATCCAATGTTTGTTTTTCCGTGGATCATAAATTAACTCCGATTGTTTTGCGAGACACGTTGATTAAGGAAAGTTTGATCGATAGTGAAGCAATATGCTCATTAGTTAGAGAACGAGCGGCTAGAAGGACAAATTGCAAAATTAACCCGTTTGTTACTACCATACGTGACCTATCGGACTCGTCTGCGATGACTCTTGGAGGAACCACACCATCGGAGAGTGGAAGGACTTTCGGTGGAATTGAATCTATTTATCGTTCCGGACGACGCAATTTCATACGACCTCATTGTCGGGAAGAATGTGCTCGCCTCTGGGAGCATAAGAATAATTACCGATGCGGAAGACTTGACGAGGCTACAACGCATCCCAACCAACCCAGACGACTCGAGAAAAGAAGCACATGTACTTTGCTGCAAAATCGACGATTCTCTGGACGAGACGACGCGGAAGGCTGTTGCAAGATTGCTGAACCGATATAAGCATATGGTAGCAGTTGGTAATAATCAGCGACGCGTGAGTACAGGAAAAATAAAAATAATCATGAAAGATGACCGGCCGGTAAGTTATCGCTCATACCGCTTATCACTTTCCGAACGCGAAAAAGTTCAAGAAATTATAGACGAATTAATAGAAAATAAACTTATACGTGAGAGCGCGTCATTATATGCGAGCCCCATTATTTTTGAAAAAAGAAGAACGGTAAGGACCGTATGTATGTCGAATATGGTGCCTTAAATAAAATTACGGTGAATTAGACCGCTTAGGCTCGAACAAATATTTTAGCGTTTTAGATATGGCGTCGGGATTTTATCAAATTCCGACCGCCGAGGATTCCGTAGAAAAAACCGTGTTTGTCACGGCAGATAGGCACTATGAATTTTTGTGCATGCCCTAGCCGTATTTCAATCTGCCATTAACAAGGCATTAAGAACCTTAAGAAATAGAGTAACTTTGGTGTACATGGATGACGTACTGGTTCCATCAAAAATAATTGAGGAAAGTCTTGAAAAATTAGAATTAGTATTAAACGCGCTTGACAGAGCAGGCTTTTCATTAAATTTAAAAAAAAATGTGGGTTCTTCAAAAGTACAATAGAGTACTTAGGTAGAGAAATTTCAGCTGAGGGTATTAGACCTGGAGCAGTAAAAATCAAATCATTATTATGTGACAGGAAAATAAAACTTCCGAACGTTCGAAAAGCGCGGTCACTTAATTATCGATAAGATCGCTGCGGTAGGCATGGTAATTGCCAAAATACCCGCAAGGAAAATCGGCGTCGAGCACGTGCGATCACGTTCGATTCCTGGCACTCTATTCCGAGATTCGATATAAGAAAGTTGTACCGAGCTGAGCGAGCGTCACCTTATATTCGTTACATTTTACCGTTACAATTTGATTTATTAATTTAGCTTTATTTTAAGAAGTGTTTCGACAAGTAATCGATTAGCGAAGATTATACGTGCTGTACGAGCCGTAATAAATAGCCGTAATCAATCGACAAATACTGTAAGTCAGAGAATTTAATTTTACCTGAAGTATATTTCTTTATTCTATTTCTATTTCAATTTTATTCTATCCTTTCTGTCACTTTGCCTCTCACGGGTCATTCAACTCACCCACCCTGAGTAAGTCTTATTTTCCGTTTGCCGATTTGTCGTAAAATCGGTTGGCGCCCTAAATCTTTATTTTACATAAATTCAATTTTCATTCTTAAGAGCCCCGGCAGTCCTTGACCCAGGCCGAGCCAGGTGGATTTCTTCTCTCGACAGAATAACATATTCAGATTATCAGTTAAATTAGATTTCATAAATTGTCGAGAAAAGTAAATCGGTCTCAATTAGAAGCACCAATTCCAAGTAATGTTAAGCAGGTTCGACAATTTATGGGTCTTGCCAATTACTTTCAAAAATTCATACCCGAGTTTGCGGTCCGATCAGCTTGCATTACGAAGCTAACAAAGAAGAACGAACCTTGGGCATGGGGCGACGAACAGGAGGAAGCACGGAAATATATATTAGAAAGTCATATGTACAAAACCCTTAGGCCGATCGGACACGGCGCAACCGATTTGAAATTAGTGTTGCAAACCGTTTGCGCTCTTGCTTTTACCTACTCCATTATTTTTGTATTACCTAGATCCACGGTCGCATGCAACTATGTAGTTTCAGAGTGGCTTGAAACTGATCGGTTGCGCCCGTGTGCGATCGATCGGCCTACTGGTCATTTTTGACCCGAAAAGGGAAACGGAGTTGCACACGTATGCCAGCTCTCTGGGTTATGGTGAAATTCTGTTTCAGAGAATAGATGCTGATCTGAGGCCCGCACATAGGGCCGAATTAACAATTTACGACGACAAAAATACATATAAAAATTTTTTGTAAACTAATGACAAATACCACCATAACGTACTTTAAGAAACAGCCCACACTATAGCGTGAGAATGTCTTTTGTTAACGCAACACAGAAGATGGTGCGCATGCTCAAAGTGAGCCCATATTTCGGACGGCCATTATTAGCTGATTGCGCCAGCATTGTTGTCGACATAATTGCGTTTATTCTATTTTTTTCAATTTACATTCGCCAAGATTTCTACATGGCTAGTGAAGCGTCAGGTATCTACTTTCATCTGCAATTATTTTTAACACAAAATAAGTTATACATACTGTTAATATACTGTGTTCTATGAAATACTATTTGTCTTTAGAAAAATTGATATGCCTACTTTAGCTAAAAGTAGGCAAAAAGTTCCGAATAGTACACCGATTTCTTTTTACTAGTTCAAAAAAATGTCTTATAACTAATATAAAAAATAAAAAAATTAGTCCCTTTTCTTCCCCTTCTGATCAGTAGAGCGGATTGTTTACAGGTAGTCGCGTCGACCGCGCTGGAAAAACAATGAAGATTACCAGAAAAGAACTATTTGATATATTAAGAAGTGAACAGTTTTTCATGCTTTCTTCATTTCAATGTAATATACGATTGTTAAAGTATATATACGAGAAGTTTGGTGTTAAAGAACATTCTGAGCATTACTTAATCCAAATAAAACGCGTCGTTAAAGTGTTTGTTTCTAAACTTTTGATGAAATGGCGTGATTGTAAATACATGTACGACCGTTTTAACAGCAAACACATGAAATGGCTTCATGAAGACTTGAATTTTCCAAAAATTGAGTTAACATCAGAGCAAACAAAGCGAGGCAGGCCAAGAAAACCTTATCAAGAATGTTGTAAACGCAATAAGCAGTGACAAGTTAAAGAAATTGTAACAGAACTCAGTTCAGAAAAGCTGTGCTTGACTTTAGAATCAAGCTTAACGAAGTCAGGTAAGAGAATGTCAGCTCAAGTTGTGAAATTGGCCACCCAATCTAGTCCCAAAAGATTGCAAAAAATAAAACAGGTGCATGGTACATCATCCTCTGCTAGCATAAGACCGTACACCCCTGAAGAAGCTCTAGGACTTATAGTGGATCTTGGAATGACTAAAGAAAATTATCTAATGATGCGTCTTGGTGCAAAAAAAACAGGAGCTGATATTTATCCCTCCTATCATATGGTAGTACTGACAAAGAAAAAGTATTATCCTGCAAATATTAAGATAACTGAAAACGGGGCTGTTGTACCACTACAAGATCTTCTTGCTCACACTGTACAACGTCTGGCAGAAGTACAGGCTGATGTAATACTCCAAAATTATTCGGTCGATTGTGATACCATCGAGATTTATTATAAATGGGGTCTAGATGGCAGCGGTAGACACAGTATATATAAACAAAATTTTGCTAATAATTCCGAATATGTTGATTCAAGTATCATTTTATGTACGATTGTGCCACTACAAATGTCTGAATGTAATGACAATAACGCCAAAATATATTGAGAAATATATATTGAAGAATCGACAAGATATTGCCGTCCAATTAGATTCACAATAAAAAAAGAAAATGGTCAAACTGTGAAAGACGAATATAACGAAATACAAACACAAATTTTGCAATTGGAGCCCACAAAACTTGTTTTAGGCGTTAAAGAAATAAAATTTAAACATGTTCCCATATGCACTATGTTGGACGAAAAGACTGTCAATATTTTGACTCATACTCTAATTTCGCAAACTTGCAATGTTTGCAAAGCTAGCCCTAAAGATCTAAATGATCTATAACAATTAAAGAACAGGGTTTGTGATGAAGATACCTTCAAATATGGCATCTCTGTTCTACATACGCATCTTAGGTGCTATGATTATTTACTCCATATAGCATATAAATTGGAATTGCAGCAGTGGCAAACAAGAGGTGAAAATGCAAAAATAAAAGTAAAAGAGAGGAAAAGTAGAATAGTGTCGGAATTTTATAAACAAATGGGACTCGTTGTAGATCAGCCTAAACAAAGTGGAGGCAATAGTAATGACGGAAACACAGCGCGGAAATTTTTTAATAATCCTTCACTTGTTTCCCAAATAATTGGAATTAATAGCGATTTAATAGAAAGATTTGCAAATATACTTTTTATTATATCTTACGGACACTATATTAAAGAAGATCTACTTAAAAAATATTGTTTTGAAACAGCACATATGGCTATTTCACTTTATGGTTGGTACAAAATGAGCGCAACTGTTCATAAACTGTTGATACACGGAGCTTATATTATAAAATCTTTACCTCTCCCACTTGGTCAACTATCTGAAGATGTAATTGAAGCGGGTCATAAAGACTATAAACACTTAAGACAATATTACTCCAGAAAAATTTCAAGAATCAGCACCAATAGTGACATATTTAACTGGATGTTGGTATTCTCGGACCCTCTTGTGACAAGTATACGAAAAAACCGGAAAAAAAAAACAAAGTTTAATGAAGTTGTATTAAGCATGCTAAGATTGCCTACTTTCTGTGGCCATGATAGTACAAGCAACAATAATCAGAAGCTTGATGATAGTGATCCTGATGCTGATAATGATAACAATGAGAATGAATAATAATATTCCTATTGCATGTTACATTTCATTATTTAAAATATAGAAATAATTTAGTGTGAAATTGTTTTTTTTTATTTAAAATACTATGAACTCTTGACTCCAATTAACCCTAGGTAGCTACTTTTCAAAAAATAATTAATAACCAGTCTTCTTATGAACATTTCTAACCAAAATATCAAATAAAATCTTATTTTATATTTTTGTCATCGTAAATCGTTAATTTGGTCCTATGTGGGCCGTAGCGTATTTTAGTAGGCGCACAACGAGTGAAGAATCGCGCTACCACTCGTATGAGTTAGAAACTTTAGCTATCGTTGTTGCATTAAAGCACTTCCGTGTATACCTCCTAGGTATTAGTTTCAAAATTATTACTGACTGTAATGCAGTAAAGGCGACGGGCACGAAGAAAGACCTTGTACCGCGCGTTGTTAGGTGGTGGATTTACTTGGAGGACTATACTTTTGAATTAGAATATCGAAAAGGAACGCATGTAGAACATGTAGATTATTTAAGTAGAAATCCATGCCAGAATTATCGTGTAAATGTAATTTGCGAAGGATCATGGCCGGAAATTGCTCAGAATAACGACAATGAAACCAAGGATATTATACAAAAACTAAATTCAAATCATAATATATCCTCCGATTTCGAATTAAAACAGAGAACTTTATGTAGAAAAATAAATAGAGATACGGGTAGGCATATATATCGTAGTTATGTACCGAAAGGTAGCAGACTTGGTTTACTGGGTTTGTACCATGACGAAAATTGTCATATCAATGTTGACAAAACACATGATCGTATATCTCGAAAATACTGGTCCCGAAAATGCGAGCATTCTAAAGAAGTACATCAGACATTGCCTCACTTGTGTTGTGTTTAAACGTCAGACAAGACCGAAACAAGGTTTTCTACATTCAATTTCTAAAAGACGCACACCGTTTGACACAATACATTGCGATTGTGTAGGTCCATTTGCGATCACGAAAGAGGGCTACCAACATATATTATTAATAATAGATGCTTTCACGAAGTATTTACAGCTAGTTCCGATAAAAACCTTAAGTGGTCCTGAGACACTACCTGTATTTCGAGAACGCCTTACGTTATTTGAAGCACCGCGTATCGTCATTTTTTACAGGAGAACAAACTTTACGTACAAGCCCCTTAAATTGTTTATAGAGGAACATGGAAGTCAGACTCATTTTATTGCCACAGGTACTCCACGTGCCAATGGTCAAGTTAAGCGTTACGTTACTTCTGTGACGAGTCTGCTTTCCATCGAAACAAAGAAGGGAACAGAATGGCCGAACAAACTAGCCAAAATAATGTTGTCTCTCAATACGACAATACAAAAGTCAACTGGGTTCTCGTCTAGCAGGTTATTATTCGCGTTAGAATTAGGTCCAATTAACGTAATGCGTGCAGAAGACCAGTTGCCCGCGAACGATTCTATTAACACTTTACCGATCGGTAGTCGATTAATCGACTTTTTGTCCCCAACGTTCACCGACCGGTAACTGCTATGGTAACTAGCAAGTATTTGTTACTTTGAATTGAGATACAAGTTGTTTTGTTCTGTAAGCTCTCGTATTTTTATAGAATTCCCGGTGCCAGGGAAGATGTGCTGCCGAGCGGCCAGTGAGAAGGGCATAAAATCTTGAACCGCTACCGGTCGGTAAAGTGTTAACAACTCTAGGACAGCGCCGCAGAGGAAAACTAGACACAAATCTGTGAGAACACGCGAATGACGCGAGAAGCACATGGCGAACCAATCGCTAGTCGAACATGATCACGAATGGCGGCATAACCGACGCAGCTTCTTCGCGTCAAGCACAGTTCTTAATTCCGCGCGGAATTCAAATCCCATATTGATGGGTAATTCTTAATAGGAACGTATACAGTTCCAAACATAGCTCACAAAGCATACGTTTTAATTGTTCAATACATTAGTTCTTTTAATTCTTATACTGTTTTGATAAATGTCAAAACATTACAAACTATGTATTTCATAAAAAGTATGCAAGATTTCACTAATTAAATCACTCTAACACGTCGAAAGATTTAAAAAAAATTGTTTTTGCTTTTTCACCAACGGTGTACCACATCCAAAATTTAAAAAAAAATTGAAGATAAGAATGACAACAATACACATTGTCTGTAATTATATAATTCCAGTTGCGCAATTCCTTCGATAAAAAGTCGGTCAATTTTTCATCATTTTGTTGCAATTTTTATTTTTTACAACTTGGATTTTAATTTGCAAAATCTGAAAAAATTCTGAAACATGTGCCTTGGTAACTAAAATGTTGTTACACCCGGCCCTGCCGGTGTCCCTTTTCATCGACCTCGCATTGCGAATAGTTAAGATCAGATACTTTTAGGAATGCGCTTGACATACGATTCGGAAACCGTTTCTCGGGAACCGAATTGTGCGATCTGTGAATCAGCGAAGTAGGCGTTAGTGCTCAACGCCAGCACATCCGCTGAACTTGCCCCCCCCCCCCCCCGATTTCAACGGATGCCGAAGCGAAGGTTCTCGAACGCGGCTCGTTCCATGCGAGGATCAGCTAATATATAAACCCGTGGACACGCCCCACGGCGCTCTTTTTTATTCCGCTGTCAGTACGTTCTCATCGTGGTGATTACCGAAATCTTGTAGTCGCGGACAGGTTAACTTCACGCGTTGTCGTTACCTACGAAAGTCCGACGTATAATCGGTTAAGATCACATCGAACCTTTATCGTCAACCGAACACGCACTCAGCGTCGCACTTTGGTCGTCAAATACTAAATTATTGTAGTCACGGATAGAGTAATCGTACGCGCGCCGCGTCGTTACCCAGAAAAGTCCGTTATTAATTAGTAGAGACCCGTGTCGCGAGTGATAGTTGCCGACAAACAGATCCTTGCATCAACACAGTCCTGGGACCACAACAGATAGCTGGTACAACCAAACTGTAAGACCGACAAGCGGTAACGTACCTGAATAATTGTATACTTGATTTCCTAAAACCGATATTGAAATATAAACTCGTTATTTTGTAACAATACATATTTATTTATATATTTAAATGCTAATCCTTGAAAACAATCATTGCAATCCCGAATTGCTCTTTCCCGTTTGCGAATACAGTTAAGGTGAGCTTTAGCTCTTTAATTGAAGACGAAGATCCCAAGAAAGAGTCACAGATAAGCTAGGACGTAACAATGTCTTTAATTTTTTTAAACAATTGTCATAGTCTTGGACGAGAGAAATTGGTCAAAAATGAGATATTTATTTTTTTCTGTTACTACCCTGCCAATCAAGATAGGCACTTGTATCTTGGTACAGATTAATCTTTTCTAATAATCTATCGCATATATTGTCGTATTCGCGCATCTATCGAATATACTGTAGTATCCCTCTTCACGCAGAATGAGGTAGGAAAGAGAATGTCAGAGAGTGGAGTGGCGCCTACGCGTAAGGCACAACATCGACAGTCCCAGCAGTAATGCAGGGCACGAATGTGAGTGTATACATTTTTAGGGTAAACTTTACGTTTAGGGGAGGCAGCTCCAAGGTAAGTCCAGCAATTGACAAACGTCGAAAAATGTTGAATTTTTACTGAAATAAAGCCCACAGGGACCTAATTAATTACAGTGCCCTTTTCCATTTTATCCCCAAAAGGGTTTTAAGGAAGCAAACATGTTTTCGAAACAATTCTGATTATTTATATTTTTGTCAATATTACTGAAACTATAAGAGATATTTAAACAATTGTAAATACAAAACTTAATGGTTTTTACCAATTTATAACACCGTGGTAAGAAATTAAAAAATAATTTATTTTTAATAAAATTTCTCCCACCATAAATTTTTCCACCACTCAATGCATAAAATTTGTATTCGCAATTTTGTAAACGTTTTCATACTGTATAACTTCCGTTTAACCAATCTTGTGCTATTTATTATTAAATTCAAGTTACTGTACAGTATACATTAAGCAAAAAAGTCAGTGCAACAGAAATTTTTTGAAGAATTTCCCTTGGGGAACGTAAGTGGGGTAGGTTGGGGAAGGTCGGGGCGTGCCGGATCACACCTCCGACGACCATCCCTTACCGTGTGCGATACCCTCTTGCGCTTTCCGGTGCGGGGACCTTCAGGTCACCTGATACGGACAAGACATGAGGACGTCAAGAACCGTGGGTGGACCGAGCTGATGAAGCTCAACCCGACGGCTCCGGGGCTGAAGACATCGGGTAGATATCTCCGCTCAAGGTCCTGTTAGATTAGGGAATGGGGAAGGCTACCCCCCCCCCTCCCTTCCCCGTAGTATGTATAGTATGTATATCTCTACGTTAGTCGTACATCAATAAAATTAATAAATGTATTATCGATACATTAACATTTCTTATTTACAGTCAAGTCTCTATAAACGCACAAATATCTCTACCATAAATGCACTGAAACCATCCCCACCAGTGGGAGGTATACCTTTTGGAGGGTCCAGGAGTTTGATCGCCGAGCAGTGTTTACACGATCGTACATGATGTTTGCCGACGAGCTTCGAACGTACAGAAGAACAGCGAATAAAAAAGAAAACGGAGCGAAAACACCAGAGTATGTCGGTGACACAATTTAATGTAAACACGGTGAAACTTTTTTATTATTAACTCTTTTGTTGTAAAACTTTTACCACCATGTTCCTGACATTTTTCTGATTAAAATGAGACCAAACACGGCGTAATTCGCAACATATTTACTTGTAACAACTCTGACCTGGCAGATTGTCGCGTCACAAATTGGTCGAACTCTCCGCGGGGAACGAGACCGACTAAGATCGCGAGCGCCACCAGGGTAACCCAGGGTTATTACTAATCCGCGTATTTAAATGCCAATAGCTTTTGGCTAACGACGGCAACACCCAGCAATGCGGCTTAGAGGCTACCGATCCCGTCGAACCCGGCGCCAGCTGCACGGACTGGCCAGGCGAAGCTCGAATGAACAGGGCTTGAAGGAGCTTGGTAACAGCCCCTGGATTCCGCTACGATCTTCAGGGGGCAGGAAGGCGTTTAGGACAGCGGAATAGGCCGGTTTCTTGAATGCACCGAGACCCGACTGTGCTCCAGAGTCTTTGAGGGATGCCAGCACCGACACGCCACCAAAGTCGCCGAGGGACAGGACTGGACGACCGCTGATGACGAGCGCGACGATAACGCGATTTGAATTTGGCCGCCATAGAGTGCCGCGTGTCGCCGACCAATGAGGTGAGGCTGGGGGAAGCGCGTAAGTCAACGCACGCGACGAACTCGCTTATCTCGTCCTATTCTGAAAGGAACCACGTGCGAGACTGTACGGTAAGCGCTTCCTCCTTTATCTCACGCTCTTGGATAGGGTACCGTAGATTAATCGGGTTACCTGGTGGCTGCCGAGCACCCCATCGGTCGGATTAGCGTAATTAGTTTAAAATTATAGTTTCGTAGACTATCTAAACGAGTGAGTAATATCTAGCCACGAACACGTTGTAACGCGCATTGTATTTTAACCGCTGCCGATTATCGTATCCCACCGAGGAGGTCGAGCCCATCGCGACCGCGTCAAGACTGTCCGAACATCGTTCCCAAAGTCGCTTTTGTACGAATTGCGACGGAATTTGGGCTATCTTGAACGAAACGTATACGTAACGAAACAAGCACGTGTTAACTAAGACGTAGTTCTCGTGTCGGTTACCGGTCGTCCCGGTAACCTTCGATAGTACGGCAGCTCGGCAGCTTATACCGACTTTTGTAGAACATCCAAATGTACAATATATTGTGTTCTTTTAACGAGTGTTGTGTCAGTTCGCCCGTCTTACCGTGAAGATGGCTTTCCCAGGCTTCCTTTCCTCACCGACGATCCACGCCTCTGACCGCGATTCGGGTAGCTAGCCGCGGTAGAATTCGCGAAGTTCGGCTTCTCACGCCTGTTGTAGCGTCGACTGGCAACACCGTGCCGTCGAGATTCCAACGCAGAATCTTGGGGAGAATTATTATCAAATTTTAAAACGAAAGGGAAGGAAAGGTGCGAGGTGGACAGGGTGAAAGAGAATCACGCTCGATTAAGCCACAAATGAAGACATTAATGGCTCATCTAAGGGGAAAACCTTTCGGTAAAAAAAACCCTTGAAGAATCGTACATTAATCATACAATGCGAGGAAGACAACGATGGAACGCTTCGGACAATTCGCGATACAATTAACCTATACGTGTAAGTGTAGACGACGCGGGGGTCGGTTCTCGCTCGCTTGAGGAGACCGAACGCGCTACCGCGTAGCAGGTGAAAGATTGCTAGAATCTATCGACGAAGGAATTGATCGACTGGGTGATCTCATTTAACGGTAAAGACGTTGCAGAGAACGTTTTGTTGTGCGATCGGCCGATCGGCTTAGTGAGACACGGAAACGGACGTGGTACGCTCGAATCCTGAACAAGGTGGGAAAAAGGGGTCGTATGATTTGATCGTTGCGAAGTCGCGAGTCGTTTATTTCCCACGCAGAAAGTTGTGAATCGATCACAATTGATTCGCGACAGAGGCGAAGAGTTGCAAGAAGTGCAACTATTGAGAATCGCGTGAAGCGAAGAGTGGGCGATTCGATCGTTTGTAATGTCCAAAGGATTAATGAATCACAAGGAAATCAAAGTAAGACCACGACTCGTGATTTGACTGAACGCACAAACTCGCGAAATCTCAAGGTTTAACAAAACTAGATTGTTCTCGGGAACACGTGCGTTCGCGGGAGCCGGCGAGAGCGAAGTGACGAGATACTGAACGGAAGCCGCGAGGGTCATTGCGTAGAACAACGGAAAAGATGTCGCTTCGATTGTCCAAAGGGCGACCGAGACACTTG
This sequence comes from Hylaeus anthracinus, assembly GCF_026225885.1. NCBI lineage: Eukaryota > Metazoa > Arthropoda > Insecta > Hymenoptera > Colletidae > Hylaeus > Hylaeus anthracinus. Next base: position 197,800 of record NW_026534838.1, read on the forward strand.
CGCGGTCGTCGCCAGGTTTTGAGACGTCGTGGTAGTTGCGGATAATTGCGATTTGGTGAGATTAGATTTCCGTCGAGTCCGATAGGTGTTTCGACGGAACAATTTGATTGGACTACGTTTCCGCCAAACCTCTCGTTACCTGGCGCCCGGGTTTTTCCAAAAAAGACGTGAGAAGTCGGAAAACCCCAATTTTGCACGCTTCCCGATTCGGATCGCGGACCGTGTCGGGAAATCACGTTGCACAACTTATTATGTATCATGTATTGTAGAACACTAACTAAAAAAGAAATGCATCGTAAGTATCAACCAAATTATATCGTGTTTGGCCTCATTTTAATTAGAAAAATGTCAGGCCTATGATGGTAAAAGTTTTACAATACAAAAGTTAATAATAAAAAAGTTGTACCTGTTACATCGAGCCCTGTCAAATGTGCCCCTTTTCATCGATTAACCCCTTCCCGTGCCATTTAGCTCGTCGAAACTCGGGCCCAAGCGGTAGGCACCGACGCGCGCTAAACAGACCAGATTGATGCTTGTAAACAATTGCAATACCCATGTATCTCGTCGCGAGTCTGACTCGCGAAATTCATGTTTGGCCCAAGTATCTCGTCGCAAGTCTGACTCGCGATATTCATGTTTGGGTCAAAATCTTCATCACGAGTCTGACTCGCTAAAATACGGAAAGGGGTTAAGTACACCACAACCACGTGGTATATCATAATTAAGAATGCGTCTATTGGATGTTTCGGTAATCAGACGTTGAGACCCGAATCGCGCAACCTGCAAGTAAGCATAACAAACGTCAGCAGAACTGGGGAGTATGTCCCAACCTTTTCAAGACAAAGGGGTCACTCCATGCGCGGATCGCATCGTATAAAAACCCGTGGACCTGTGCCATGGTGCTCTTAGTTTTCCAAATCTCTTGTAGTCGCGGACAGATAATTGTACGCCTTCGTATCGTTACCACGGAAAGTCCGACGTTCGATTAGTAAAGTTCCGCGTCGCAAGTGCCAAGCACGAGAGAAGCCAATCCCCGCACGGGAGAGTCTGGGACCCATCAACCTAGCAGAACGCCCGATACTGTTAAAGAAGTAGTTCTATATTCATATTATTGATATTGCTGTATATGTAATCCAAAGCTCAGTTTGTTAATTATATTTTGTTAAACCTAAAATCAAGTATTATTCAAATCCTGAACTTCCAATCTTTTATACGATAGATACAGGTAAGGTGAGCTTTAGCTCTTTGATCGAACACAAGAATCCGAGTAAAAATCCCAGCAAGCTGTGACGTAACATACCGGTGCATTACATTGTCTGGTGTTTTTGCTCCGTCCTTTTCTTTTATTTGCTGTCCTTCTCTACGTTCGAAGCTTGTCGGCAAATATCAGAGAAAGTACGAAGTCTAACATAAATACACGAGTTCGGTCCCGAGTTTGTGCATTTATGGAGATTTTACTATATAATGCATATATAAACCTACAGGAGGTACAGTGCACGCGTACTGGGCAGAATTTCCAAATTCGATTTTCTACAAACCGAAGCGCCAAACAAAAAATGTTATTCCTTTTTTTCGACTTATTTTTACATGTAGTATCATCATATGCTATGTTGTACCACCCGCCGATCACACCCTGTACAATTATTCGTCTGTACCACACAAATAAGTATATACTTACCGTATGTTATGTATCCTCCATTTGATTTTGTTTTAAAAACACACTGAACTAAATAAATACCAGCTTCAACAGGTTCACGCCTCCGCGGTTATTTTTATTTTTCGTCCATGAGATGGCGCGGTGGTACACGCATCTGATAATCACGCAAGCATGAGCCACCGGTGGTACACGCCGACATGAATATGTTACATCAAACAGCAAATGATTGAACGATCCAAGTTTTCTGCTGTTTGAACAAAAAGCAGCAAAAAAAATGACTGCCACGCCATATGGCTCGTGGACAAAGTTATGATAAACAGAGTAAACATGATGTTAAGATGCCTATATTTGTCTGTACAATACATTTTTAAAAAATTCTTCGTTTTTCAATGAGAATTCTAAGCAGCCTGAACGGAAAGTTCAGCGGATATCATATACGCCCCATGCGGCACGGAAAGTGTTAAGGGGTGAAACCACTCCAGAAATTCCAAAACATCGATTCTTTTGTTTTTTGTTTAATATGTTGTCTTAAAGCTATTGTTACGTTCCCGTTCTAAATTTCCTTATTTGGAGTCGGATGTGCGCACCCGCTATTCTTCGCGTAGGCATAGGAATTCAAGACCAATGCGAAGCTAGGGCGTAGTCCCTCGAAAATTTTGGAATCGTGCAATGTACTTCCCCGCCACCCCTTGGCCTATGATTTTTGGGTATAAAATGGGTGACAACGAAGGCATATCAGGTCTAGTCAAAGTCTAGAAAGAGTTCTGTAAACGTCTGTGCGTGCTCTTACGAATTGTCTACACGCGAAAACTTAGTGAGATCGGGTTCAAGTTCCCTTTGAGCAAAATCTTAACCATATAGTACGTAGTCTACTGTTAGACATTATTTTATCGTTGTAGTCGTCCCCCGTTTGCTCGCGTTCGTGAAAACCGAGAAGGATTAGATTCTAGCTTCGCGGAATCGAAACTATATTTTCAACTCAGTTCATACTTCTAACAACTTAGCTTATTATCATTAGTACACCGCGACAATTACTCTCATAACAATTGTAAGTCCCGGTGCATATTAGAATATATATATAATCATTTTAAATTAGTGTTGATCAATTATAATACCCAGTCCAGTACCCACTACGATGTACCTTTGCCGCTCGAGGTACATCAAAAACTGTTACGAGGCCTAATACTAACATTTCTTGCGACTCCCCACGTTAGCCATACGTGGGTTCGCCCGCATATCACCTTCCTGAGGCTCCCTACGTTAGCAATACGTGGATTCGTCCTCGATAACCAACCTCCTGGAGCTCCCTACGTTAGCCATACGTAGGTTCGTCTCCACGTTTACTTCCTCAAGGCACCCAGTGTTACCTAACAACACTGGTCAAGCCATTAACAAAACCATATTCCAATAGAAAAACCCCGGCTACGCAGCCGCCCCCTCCGGCTCGTAACACTATCAAAATAGGAAAAACAATATTTCATCTCGTTGCGCACACCAACTATGCGGCGATTGCGCAGCGCGTTTTTTTCAAAACTACATTTTTCAAATCGGACAAAACGATAGCTTCTACAAATCTTGTCCGATTCTCTTAAAATTTTGAAGGTGGCATTTCTAATATTATACGTCATCTAGTGGATAGCGTACGATTTTTGCGATATGTTGTAAACTTTTTCTTTTACATACAATTTTTCGAAGAAATTTTCGGAAATAAATGAATTTTTTTTAATTTGTGCACCATTTTGTGAGAAAACGGTATTTTACGCTGTCCCATAGTTTTTGCAATATATTTACAGAAAAGTCGGTTATAATTTTTTTCCAAAAATTATTTTATTTTTTAGGAACTTCGAGTGGCTTTGCTCCTTAAAGGATACGTATCTATATAATACAACAATTCGAATTTAATAATAGATAGCACAAAATTGGTTAGACGATAGTTGTACGGTATGAAAACATTCACAAAATTCCGAAAACAAATTTTTTGCATTGAGTGGTGGAAAAATTTATGGTGGAGGAAATGTTATTAAGAATAAATTATTTTTTGATTTCTTACCACGGTGTTATAAAATGTTAGAAACTAGAATTAGATATTGGCAAAAATATAAATAATCAAAATTATTTGAAAAAGATGTTTCCTCTACTAAAACCGTTTTTGGACCGAAATGGAAAAAGTCACTGTGATCAAGTCCCCGTGAGCTTTATTTCAGTATAGTTCAAATTTTTTGGCGTGTGCCAGTTGCTGGATTTCTCTTGTTAGTAATCAAACATACATGTGTCATATACATTGGACATGAATAATTTCTATACAGGGTGTCCCAAAAATATTGGAAGTTCTTAAAAGGGGTGCTTCGGGGGGTGATTTGAAACAATTTTTTCCTTAGTGAGAATGTTGTCCGAGGGTTCGTTAAAGAGATATTAACAGAAAACCCCCGACCAATTACCCCGCGCGCGTATATCGTTGGAGCGCCCGCCATAGCGAAGACTACGCGCTAGGCAGGCGCGTCAATGTCCTTCGATGCGCGTTGAGTCACTTGTTCGCATACGTGCGCAAATCATCTCCCGAACCATCCCTTTCAAGTACTTCCAACATTTTTAGGACACTCTGTACATTTCGCAATATATTTCCCAGGTATGAATAAATCAAGCTTTATTTTGCTAATGTAAATTAACTAATTTAATTACTCTTTACCCATCTTTCAGTTACATAAAGGTATTTTAAAAATAATATAATAGATTTATGATGACAAAATCATTGTATTGCAAGTTTCTTGCAATTGCATCATCTTCCAAATGTCTGGAAAAATTAATAAAATTCAATCATATTCAATCAAATAGGAAGTTACACTCCTAACGAACGGCATTCAGCGCACAATGTCATTAGCATTTTGTAGAAGGTAATTATAATTTGTTTCCACAATCTTATAAGGTAAAAAAAATGAATCCATCGATATATAATTAAACATCTTTACGATGTTCTATAAAATTTTAAAATCGTTTGCAGCATAAATTCCATCTGTCTGATTGATTTAAAATTATATTCTCCAAAGGGCATACTTTTGGAGGCTGGGACGACATGTGGCACAATAAAATTTGTTGACTAACTGTAACTAAGATCAACCTTAAGGGGGAAACTATACATTTTTTCACAAAAGATTTTTTTTTTTATTAAAATTTAACTTTTTCCGGATCTACTAGTGTTAATTTTATAATTTTTCGATAGTTAAAAAAAGCAAACAAATTTGATAAAAAAAAATGTTCACATGACTTTTGATATCACTAAAAAAATGATTGTTTAAAAAAAATGTTCACATGACTTTTGATATCACTAACAGTACTAAATAGATTATTACGCACATGATATAGAGATAAATGATTGGTATTTTTTCTATTGGCATTGGAAGAAGTTCCAAGTCGGCGACTACGACTATTTGGTTTAGAGTATTGAGAAATGCTTTTTTAACTTTATTGAATTTTTTCACTCGGGGGATTATCACGAAAATCAAAAAACAAATTAAACAAGACGAGACGGAACCACAAACACTGGTAACGACTGGACAACTGAAAAGACTTCCGGTGAAAGAAATCATAATCATGGATAAGCCACGGCCGACATGACTTTTTTTTACGTATGTTTATACTAAATATTGATACAATAAATCGATCCTATGGAAAAATAACGAAAAAAGCTGATACAACAAAAAAAAAGAACGCATTGATTTGGTTTTTCGCGTTTCCTGAAAAATCATACATTTCGGTCTTTCAATACCAATTACTCAGGCTACAGTTCACCTATCGAGTCCGGATCATTTTTTATTCACGAAGAATCGTCTCAACTACAAAACAGTGAAGAGGGTTCGTTCAAACTGTACTTAGTTTAAAAATAAAAAAATAAAAGGCGGTTGAAAAAAAACAAAATACAGTCGGGGATACGATTAAGAGGACACTTCTTCAAAACGTCGTAACTATAGGAGTTTTCAACCAATTTTTGTGAAACTTCATTAGAAGTAGTTATGAATTGTCCTCTGGGTATGCGGATAGTTGTATGGGACATGTGCGTCACGCGACGCGACGACTTTTTAACCCCTACAACTGGGGGTAGACCACCCCTAACTTTGGGCCGCCCCCGTACAGCTCCAGGGACAGCTTTCGAAACAGGATCTTGTCGACATTGATCCTAAGTATACCGACAACAAACCTGGTGTATTTCATCACCCTTTGATGTGTGGAACTGCCCTTTCACGGAGGGGGTTTAAAAGTAGTGACATATTTCGCCCCCTCCCCCCCTCCAACAGATGCCTATGAGGTGTATGACGTGGGCGTTGGCATTTCCTGGATTAGGGGATTCTAGGGAATGCATTGAGCCCAAATTCGGGACTAACGCCCAAAAATTATGGATTTTAGAGGGGGGGGGGGGGGGGTTGTAAGGGTTAGGTTTGTACGAGATGGATTTCAGGGGGTGCATTCTGTAGAGAACGTTAAGGAGAGTCGCCCCAAAGGTTTTTTTTTATTTTTTCAACCCATTCCGCCACCTCTGACCCCTTCAGAAGTGGCGTTATTCTCCTTCCCCACTTTACGTGGGTGAATTAACCTCTTTGCATCAACTTTGCAAATGCAACTTTGCACACACCCAGAGAACATTTCAAAACTACTCTTGACAAAGTTTCACGAAAATCAGTTAAAAACTCCCACAGTTACGACGTTTTGAAAAAGTGTCCTCTTAATCGTGTCCCCGACTGTAAATTTATTTTTCAAAATCAACCTGTTTTTCTTTTTAAATGTTTTTTGAATAAAACTCACCAGCTGTTTTGTAGTTTAGACTTTGCTGAACAGCCTTAAAAGAAGTTGGATACGATCGTTTAAGACACATCTGAAAAAAAATGTACCGAAAGATGTCAAATTTTACATAGAAAACGCAAAGTGTAGTGCTCTAGTTAAATTTAACGGTTATTCGTATTTCAGTGCAGGGGCGAATACGCTCTATGCGATTGGTTTATGCTTCGTTTTTCGTTTTGTGCGTTGCTTCAAGTGATTGTTCTGCGTTTTCCGATTTGTGTATGTTGTAAACTATTTTTATTAAATAATATTTATTAACCGACATTGTCTTGTGCTTAATTAAAACCTAACAGCTCCCGTTAATGTATCCATTAAAATCCAGACAATTCAACTTGCTATTTTATTATTATTGTCTGACCTGCGCGATCTATAAATATTATATTAAATTATCCAGCTTTGACATAAAATAATCTTTTACAAAGTGTAATAAAACAAGAGCACGAGAAGTTCATATTTTTGAATTTTTTTTGTTATCGCTCATTAAGAACTACCTTACTGAGCATTTAACCTATTAAACGTTATAAAGAAGTAGTCATTTGTTATTCAACCGATATAAAATCGTCGCACATCAAACAATGAGTGCCGCATATGGAAATCGATAAGAAGCTGTATTTCGTTATAAACACCTGAAAAGATAAAAAATGTAGCGTGAAGCAATTACGAAATACTTAAAATGGTTAAAGACATTTGTAAGTAAGTGAATTAAACGATTTGAAGAAGCAAAAAATGTCTGTAACTTTCCGAAACGTGGATCAGTGCAAAAAACCACGCCCAAACTAGGTAAGCAGATTGCAGTAATGTTTTTGGCGAATCCTCGACTTTTATTGCTAGGTGGGCAAGTAAAATTGGCGAGGAAAGGTATAAATATATCTCGTGAAAGAATACGAAGTCGTTTGCGATTTCATAACATAAAATATCGACGCACAATTAAGAAATTTGTATTGTCCAAAAAAAGGTCTAGAAGAAAAAAATTTGTAAGCACAGAGAAATTTAAATCGTGATTGGAGGAATGTAATTTGTTCTGTTTCGATATAGGATTTAAGATTCGTAAAAAAAAAAATATGAAGGATACAATAAATAGTTTGATATATTCATTGGATATGGAAGCCGTTATCCCTAGAACACGCTGTAAAGTAGCAGAATGTATGCTTCGGAGATACTAGACAATTGTTGACAATTATGTCGATTGGACGTTATACTGATGTAAAGTGCAGCCTGTCGTAGTACTGATCGAGTAATATACATCTATTTTTTTCGGTTTTCTGAAGTAAGTAATTCTTAAGTTATGACGGTCACGCTCTTATTAAACAGAGCAACTGCATGCAATTATCTGTGATGTCACAACAACTTTGTCTGTCTACAAACGCTAACTACTGGATTTCGTATTCCATAAATATGATAAATATTTGCAACAGAGCAACTAAATGTGATATCAGAGCAACTTTAGATTGCACTTTACGTTGGAGCACCAACAATTATGAACTGTTTTTTTCCCATTTAGTAGTTTTTGATGCCCAGATTACGAAAATGTAAGTTAAAATATTAGGCATGCAACGGTTAAAAAGTTACGTGTGAAAACGAGATAGGGCTTTCTGCTATTTTTTAACGAAGCAAGATACATACAAGGTGTCCCAGTCCAAGTGTTATGAAGCTCTAACTCCAAAACTATCGGCCGTATGCAAAATTCAAATATGGAAATTGCATGGTAAAATGGGCGTATGTTTCAGCGAGAAGGAATTTTTGTTAACTTTGTTATTTAACGAGATATGATGGTCAAGTTTCGTTCTTCAAATGGAGCTATATATTTTTTCTGAACAATGCGACAGTACTTTTCAAGACGAATTTATTAAGCTTTACTGTATTTACCCGATTTTTATTAGTTTTCAAAATATTACGCTTCAAAGTTTTCTAATTTTCAAGAAAAAAACTCGGTTCAGTACCGAGCGGTCCCATTGATGCAGTAAGCGTCATGCGGTACTTGAAATCGATACGGATGACCTCGCTTGGGATTCTAGGCCCAAGAAAGGGAAACAGGAAAAGTATTTCGTACTAAAATATTTCGACTTCAGTAAAATGGCAACAGCGCAACGTAGGGAAAAAATAGCTTATGTCAGAATGACAACGTCGCAATGTATCGATTTCACGTTAGCAGTCCTCAGTAAGCGCCATCTTATGACGATTACCTGAACTAAATTTGTTACTCGACTTGCTCTACCATTATCCACAAAATGGCGGAACTCGTTTTTGGGAATGCAATTACGGGTCGTCGTTTTTTGCCCTTACGTGAACATATTTTGGGCTGAATGAGAATTCTTTCGAAAAAGGAAGGTTCAACGAATGCGGTTCTGGTCACCGTTTGAGCCACAAAATCCTTTTAGTAACCTAAAAATACTTCTATTCTGCGGGTGGATTTTGCTCGAATTTGCTTTAAAAAATCTGATTTTTCGGGGATTTGGTACTGAAGCACTTGCGCTTCCGAATCCACGAACGGCATTAACGTGGGGTTACTCGGTCACCCTGCAGACGGGCCTAAACTTGGGAGTGGATTTTCCAAAAAAACAAAGTTTTCGTTTGTTAATACTGTCCATGCGGAGAACAAACATCAAAACAGTGTTTGGCCCGATGCTCCGGATCGTGAGACATGTGCGTCACGCGACGCGACGACTTTTTAACCCCTACGACTGGGGGTAGACCACCCCTAACTTTGGGCCGCCCCCGTACAGCTCCAGGGGCAGCTTTCGAAACAGGATCTTGTCGACATTGATCCTAAGTATACCGACAACAAACCTGGTGTATTTCATCACTCTCTGATGTGTGGAACTGCCCTTTCACGGAGGGAGTTGAAAAGTGGTCACCTATCCCCCCCCCCCCCCCGACGGATGCCTATGGGGTGTATGGCGTGTGCGTTGGCATTTCCTGGATCAGAGGATTCTAGGGAATGCATTGAATTCAAATTCGGGACTAACGCCCAAAAATTATGGATTTTAGAGGGGGAGGGGGGTTGTAAGGGTTAGGTTTGTACGAGATGGATTTCAGGGGGTGCATTCTGTTGAGTGGCCTCACTGGCCCCTTCAGAATTGCTGTTTTTCACCACCACCCCCCTTACGGGGGTGAATTAACTCATTCGCATCCACTCTTATCAATGCAACTTTGCACACACTCAGAGGACACTTCGATCTTCCGTCATATATATATAAGCCTAAGCCTGTCGCGGTCCAGCCTTACCAGGGCGTTGCCTAGCACGCTAGAAGATTATATATATGCAGTGACAGTGTAGTTGCGCTAAGGACGCTGCTTAACGTAGTGGTGACCTCAGGGACAATCAAAAACTGCATAAATCTGTTGTTTCAGCTTCCGGGGAAACGAAAAGGCACACGAGCTAGCTAGACAAGGGATCATAGGGGCCGAGGGAGCGATCGTGTTCTCCGTAGGTGTCTCAGCCGGTCATGTAAAAACATTAAACAAGCGATGGACCGAGGGCCGTCTCCTGGACCTCTAGATGCATGAGTTGGCGATGGGACACATGAGGGCCATGCTGAAGGAACCTTTTAGCGTGCTAGGCAACGCCCTGGTAAGGCTGGACCGCGACAGGCTTAGGCTTGTCATCGGACTGGTTACGGGGCACTGGCACACTGGGATCTAGCCAGACTGCGGGATGACCCCACCTGTTCAAGATGCGGAGAGGTAGATGAAACTCCTCTGCACGTGATTGCAGGGTCCTGGGCATTAGAGGACTCTAGAGAGAGGATCATAGGAAACCGGCACCTGGAATCTACCAAGATAACGGAGTTAGGGATCGGCAGACTTCTGCGCTTTACACGGGAGGCCTGTCTCTCCTCCACATAACGCCTGCCCGAGTATAATGGTCCATCGAGACTGAGTGCTCGGCAGGGCTAACAAGGGAACATATCCAACTGTCACACTCCGATTTTAAACAAATTTATGTGGTAGGTAGTTCTCAAAAAAATATTTCACACGTATTTTTTTTTATCGGCAATCGTCCATGTTGAACGGGTGAAAACAGCGCCCCTAAAGTTCGGGGTGAAAACCATGTCTTTTTTTAAATATCTAGAAAACTATAGGAGCTAAGACATAATTTTCTTTTTTAATATGCGCTTTTAAATGGATGATGTATGTATGCCAGAAGAAATTGTTTATTTATTTGTTTAAACAATTTATTTTTGAAAAAATGTTCTTTTTTGTTTGTTAATTTATGTTACTAAATATTGTTTCTCATTCATGAAAATTTACACGTGTAAACTGCAGATTATAATTAAGGATACATCTTTGATACATTTACATGAAAAGAGCTGATTTTGTCGTGATGTTTCTACGTCGTTAATAAAATAATTTTCTGAAAATAAGATAACTAATTAAAAATATATTATTCTAGGTATTTGTTGCTTTTCGGAGTAACCATATATTTTAAACGAGAAACATTCCTGTTTGGGGCACTCCACGGCAAATAATAAAATAATTAAAGCATGAAAATATTTAAACTAACAAAAAAAAACAACTTTCAGGAAATGAACATGGGACAGCGTAACCGTAGGTCGTCGCCTTAACCGCTTGACCACGCCGTTCACTTGAAAAAGATGGTGAAGTCACGGGTACACATGCTACGCAACGAACACATACAATTAATACCTCGAAAATTATCTTTTGATTTTGTTTTTCGCTAGAGAATAACGACATTCATATCGAATAAAACGCTAATTGATTTATTTACTTCGGTTCATTTGAACGGTAATATTGATATTTTTCGACTAATCTTTCCATAAAAATGTATACATCATACTAAAATAATACTACAGACGTGGGTAAAATTTCAAATTAAAATCTTGCATACTTTATGAGAAAAAAATGATAAAGATGCCACATTTTTGGCGCGGAAGTAGGAATTCCCCATTTGATATAATTATTGTTATATGGTGAAAATCAAAATTTCCAAAAACATGTATCCTTAATTATAATTTGCAGTTTACACATGTAAATTTTCATGAATGAGAAACAATATTTAGTAACATAAATTAACAAAAAAAATTTTTTTTCAAAAATAAATTGTTTAAACAAATAAATAAACAATTTCTTTTGGCATACATACATCACCTATTTAAAAGTGCATATTTAAACAAAATATTTTTGTCCTAGCTCCTATAGTTTTTTAGATATTTAAAAAAACATGGTTTTCACAACCAACTTTAGGAGCTGTTTTCACACCTTCAACATGGACAATTGCCGATAAAAAAAAAATACGGGTGAAATATTTTTTTGAGAACTACCTACCACATAAATTTGATCAAAATCGGAGTGTGACAGGTGGATATGTTCCCTTGTAAGTTTAGCAAACAACAACATTGTAATTGTATAACTCGATTTCAGCGAACGGCTGCAAGAAATGTGAGCGAATAAACAATGTATGTAAAGATGATTGTAAGAATGAAAGGTAAACTGTTGTTTACAATGAGATATTGTTGCTCAAATTAGATTAAGATATAAATTAACAATAATGAAACATAATTGTATTCACTTAGTGGTGGCATATAAGGCTTTGTTCTCATTCACCTTAAATAAACATAACATAACATTGTAGGGAATATGGCGCTCGTGTGGCCGTTCCCCTAGGCCGCACTTAGGGCGATCATAGATATTGAGTTGGCACCCCTTCTCCACAGTAGATTGCCCGACCCTTTGACTAGGGTATCCGCAGTTTGTTTTTCGAAAACCTCTCCAGTTTTTGACGTGAAATCAGTTAATCCCGCGTCTACTTTCGCGGGAATATTGTTCGAATTCCCGAGAGTATTAGGACCAGTGCAAGCTCATTGCGACTCACCGCGTGAGGTTTTTCACTACATAGTGACTGAGGGTCCTCCTGTTGCCGAGCGCACGCATCGTTTGGTCCACGACAGGCTGCAAGCGGCTAAGGCTGAATTTCCACCGGCTCATTGCTGAAGAAGTTGGCCGCCCCTCCAGCAGCCTATGGGCGAGCCCCATTCATCTTGTTACCAAGAAGGATGAGGGTTGGAGGGTGTGTGGCGACTATCGTCGTCTAAATTCGGTCACGGTACCAGATATGTACCCCGTTCCCCATTTACATGACTATTCGGTAAATCTGCATGGGAAATCAGCTTTTTCTAAACTTGATCTGCATCGAGCATACCACCAAATTCCTGTTGCACCGTCGTACATTCCGAAGACTGCTGTGATCACCCCTTTCGGGTTGTTTGAGTACCTCGCAATGCCCTTTGGCCTACAAAACGCCGGACAAACCTTTCGGCGATACATTCATCGTGCCCTAGGTGACCTCGATTTCGTTTTCGCATCAACTCCACACTGTGCTGCAACGTTTGCAGGAGTATTCACTGCGTTTGAACCTTGTCAAATGCGATTTCGGGAAATCTAAACTCGAGTTTTTAAATCCCGTCATTGACAGGAATGGCTCCGTACCTACCGTCGAGAAAGTCAAGGCGATCCAAGAATTTCCCAAGCTTAGTTTTAGGACCATCTCCGACCTTCGTAAATTTCTGGGGATGACGAACTTCTACAGTCGTAGCATTCGCATGCTGCTGACGTGCAGGCACCCTTGCATGAATATGTGTGCGATACAAAGAAAAACGACAAGGAAGGATGGAGGCGTGCCGTGGAAGTGTTCCAAAGAGTAAAATCTGATCTCGCGAACGCGACCTTACTGAATCATCCTGATACCGCTGAACCTACGCGCCTCATTGTCGACGCATCTGACTTTGGGATGGGTGCGTCGCTAGAACCAAAATTGCAGGAGTCTTGGAAGCCATTGGCATTTTTTTCGCGAATATTCACTGCATTCTAGCGCAATTACAGCGCGTATGACCGTGAACTGACCGCCGTATATAAAGGTTTAAAATACTTCAGATTTTTTTCTCGTGGGTCGGGACTTCATAATCGTGATCGATCATAATTCTCTTATTTACGCATTTCGGTGTTACGTATAGCGAATACCATCTATTATTTCCGAAGCTCGCGTCCATTAATTTATCTACTCTCTGGAATTTGAAGTCGGGTCTCCCTGGTGTGCACCCGACTGCTGCATCGTAGAGTGCTCTTCTTAATATCATCTTTGACTCGCGTTGCGTGGGAAAACTCCATATCTACCCTTTCCCAGGGGGAACGCAGCTGCTCACCTCGGAGCAACGAAAATCCTAACCGTCAGATTTCCAAATATGGAAATCATCGACGGATCCCCACCAACATTTAGGGGTATATAAACCCACGATTTTCGTTGCTCGGGGGATTAGTACGATCGAGTTACTTCTTAGAGTCACTTTGATCGTCTGCAGAGTTGCACTTTAGTGAGATCGGACTCCAGTTTCCCTTTCGATCAACGTTAACCTTATAAATCCGCGAAGACGGTTAATATCTATTACGGCCATTGAAGCACTCTCAACTCCCGCATCGCCAGTGCATTAACACCGCGCAGTATAACGATAATTTTTAAATTCTTACACACAACCGCGACAACACTACACGATTACAATTGTATTTTCATCCCTTAATCATTGAATATATTGTTGTGGATTTCTCTTTAATTAATCGCATCCCCTCACAGAGGCCAAACGAAACTTTGATTGAACTGAAGATTGTCAAGAAGTTTTCCAGGAATTTAGTTTAGACACGGATGCTTTTAATTTCGCCATAGGAGGCGTCCTCTCACAGGAACATGAAGGACAGGAAAAAGTCGTGGCTTATTTCTCCAAAACTTTAGGAAAAGCGGAGAAGAATTACTGCGTTACTTGTAGAGAACTTTTGGCAGTAGTTAAATCTGTCGAAAATTTTCACCATTATCTCTACGGGCGCAGATTCATTATTAGAACGGATCATGCGGCACTTCGCTGTCTGTTAACTTTCAAGAATCGTGAAGGTCAGGTTGCACGTTGGATCGAGCGGTTGCAGGAATATGATTTCGAGATTCGCCATCGAGAAGGAAAGGCGCATGGAAACGCCGATGGTCTTCCTAGAAGACCTTGTGCCGAAGAAGATTGTAAGAACTGTAATTGGCTAGAGATGAAAGAAGCAGAAGAGGGGGGAAATTTGATGAAGAACGTATATCGAATATTTGCCATAGAGGACATCGAGGGATGGAGAGAGAGTCAAAGGAAGGATGAAGAAATCGGCTTCATTCTAGAAAAGAAGAGGGAAGGAAAGAAGCCCGTCTGGCAAGATGTGACGCGATTTTCTCCTCAACTGAAGTATTACTGGCCAATATGGGACTCGCTGGAGGTTCGGGATGGTTTGCTTTTTAGGAAATGGTAGTCCTATGATGGTGCAACGACCTTGCAGCTTATGGTGGTACCACGCGAGAGGGTTACAGAGGTGCTCAGAAAATTTCACGATACTCCTGCAGTTGGACATTTCGGAGTCAATAAGACCTTGGCGAAGATTCGTCAAAAATTCTTCTGGTCTTCATGTCGACAGGACGGTGAAGAGTGCGCTGGCGGTGTGACACCTGTGTGGCGAAGAAGAGACCACGTCAGAGGTGCGCTCCCTCATGCCGGAAACAGGTTTATGTTAGTCATGGCGGATTATTTCACTAGGTGACCTGAAGTCATCGCGATGCCAGATCAACGAGCTGTCACAATGGCAAGAGCTCCTTTACAGAATGCAGTATGTCGTCATGGTGACCTTTGGAGATACACTCGGATCAAGGAAAAAATTTTGAATCTTGTGTTTAAGGAATTATTGAAGCTTCTTGGAGTCAGGAAGACACGGACGACCTCTCTGCATTCTCACTCCGACAGACCAGACTTACCAGTCTTGCCAGAATGCTTAAATAGAACATTGCTACAATACCTTGCAATGTTTGTTTCAGAACACCAGCGAGATTGGGACGGATGGATTCCCATGTTCCTCCTTACATATAGATCAGCACGGCATGAGGTTACTCAATTAACACGAGCAATGATCTTCTATGGCCAGGAACTTCGTCTTCCCCTGCAGCTTTGGAGAGGACTGCCTCCAGAAGTCGAAGAAGAAGAGGATGTCGAACAGGGATACGCCGACAGGATATTTACAGTTCAAAAATGAAGTCGTGGTACGACAGCCGCGTGAACGTCGTGGAGTTCGAGCCCGGAGAACGAGTATGGTTCTATCAACCACAAAGCGTTAAAGTGGTAGACCAAGTAGGGTGGGGACATACTAGTCCCCCTGGTAGCGATCCTGATCGTGTACTGCGAGACACGACTCCGATGGAATGATTCCGGGGGATCCTCAGGTAGCGTAAGCAAGGGGTGGTTAGCACTCGGGAATAGGTGTCCCGGGTTCGGGGCGTTGTTGGGATCCACAGATGGTACCTTGGACGACACCATTCGCCTAGACGAGCTAAGAGGAGTCAGAAGTTGAAGAGGAGAGTTTAGAGTTCTGGGAGGATTAATTGGGGAACGGGCCGATAGCATACTCACAAGGCGTGGTTCCCTGCTTTCGTGTTTATTTCGCTTTTTCGTCCTCCTGGTTCAGTTCGGCTCCACAGATTACTTTTCAATGAGAACGCAAATTAATGTTTTCCATTCGTATATCGAGGAAAGAACATCGAGGCCGATGAACCAGGTTTCAGATTGCAGCGACGGAATGGAAGAGTTCCGGGAGTGGGATGCTCCAGGATGAATGGTATGGAAGTCCGTACCGACGATTGGACTTCCTCGCTCCAAGAAGAAGAAACGTCTTCGGAGAAGTTGAAGACCGTTGAAGAAAGAAGGGCACAAGTCTGAAGAGGATCCACGTACCTATGTCTTGCCCAGGGTTTTTGGGTGGTTTTCCCTTGGGCCTGAAGACGAATGCCGAGGTAACGGTCGGAAGAGGCCACGCAGCATTTTTCCACTCTTCCGGACCAGGGTACGGCTGCGAGAATCAACGAGGCTGCGGCGGTCGAGACGCCCGCTTTTTCGAAGGAGGAGGCAGTGTTACGAGCACCCTTTGGATGGATCCAAAGCCTGCTGATGCTCGCAACCGAAAGAGAAAGACAGTAAGAAGAAGGCGATCGGATCGATCGCCTGTCAAGCTGTCAGTTTCGAGCAAGACGCATTGAGAGCAGACGTTCCGAAACTACATTCAATTACATTTCTATTGAACAAATAAAGTTAATTGTTATTTATTTAAGTTCTCGTTATCTCGTTATGCCGAAACTCAACAATAATGTATAAGAACTTTATTAAATTAATGTTAAGATTTTCCCCTGCGAGGCGAAGTTAATTTCGTGTTTAACACGAGCATAAATTTGCCCGTTCACACTGAGGGGGGGGGGGGGGAGGAGAGCGTGTGTAGGGAATATAGCGCTTGTGTCGCCATTCCCCTAGGGCGATCATAGGTATGAAGTTGGTACCCTTTCTTCTAACGGCAGCGCCGTAACGTTGTGCGAGGAACCCCTTGGAAAACTACTTCCGTTCCCGCTCTCATTCGAGATAGACGTGCAAAGTCGTGTCTTTTTATAAAAACTTTTGTCTCGCTGCTTAGCAGTTGTTTGTGCTACTCATTCCACTGTGCATTATAAATAAAGTGATATTGGTCGATATTCGTGTTGGACCGTAAACCCAGTAGTTTAATTTTATCAACCTCATCACGTAGTAACGCCATGTATGTAGAGTAGGCTACACCCTTCGGTGACTGTTCTGAAGTCTGTTGTTACGGACAATCGTGGTTTAGAGAGCTGAGTCATTTCCTACAACATAACAAACGTTCAGAGGGACTTCCGGTTATGGCGCCGATAAGACGGGTTACGACCAACAGGAAAGTTTTTGCTTGAAAAAGTGAGGTGAGGAAGGTGCTGAACAGATGGGTGATCTAGGACTTTTCCGTGAGGGCGTGGGAGAGTGTGGCGGAATAGACGGGAAAGGGGACGCGTGGGAAGCGCTAGAAAGCCGACTTTTCTCCCTGGGGAAGGTTAACTTTCTCCAGGGAGATGACTGCGTGGGAGCCTGAGGGGAGGGGCGTCCCCAGGAAGAAAATAGCGGTCCTGGAAGAAAAGCAGTTCCCTAGACTCGTTAATACACGTGTTGAAGATATGCTAGGGAATTTAGATAATAACACACTTAAAAAACGCAAAGTGACTATCAGGGCAGAAACTTGGTAAAAGAAATCCAACGAAGAAACACTGATAGAATGGAAGTTGGTATCCCATTTAGAGCGGAGGAAAGGTGGGGTGTCACGAAGGAATGGAAGTTCTCGCCAGCAGAACTACTGAACGTGGCCGAAGAAGGTTAAGGCATTATCTCGGCAGAAAGATTGAAAAGACGAATAAAAACCGAAAAACTACAAAGAAACAGATATGATACTATTAAAGTTCGCAGGGGATTCACTACCTATGAGAGTGAGCATTTACGAAGGAGCTGTAAGTTTAAACATTACACCAATCTTCTATGATCAAACAATACTTTAACTGTCTCCAATATGGTCACTACAAACAAACATACAGAAAAGATACAAAAAAATGTTTTATATGTGGGGAGGACTATCACGGAAATTGCGACAAGAAACCACAATGCGTCAATTGTGGGGGAGAACATGGGGCCCTAAGTAGGGCATGTATTCACTGGGCTCTAGAATCTGCCACGAATAAAATCATAGCATATAAAAATTTATGTCTATCTGAAGCTCGATAATTAGCAAAGATAGAATTAGGTATCTATGATAAATCTAGGAGCTATGATAAGGATACAGAAAGCTTAAGAGTGAATGATACACACTTCCCAAGATTACAAAGTAAAAAATAAAAGTCTCATAAAGAATTTGAAAGATGGGGAAACCTACCATGTCCGATAACTAGATCGAGATGGAATAAAGAACAAGATCCTCCACCGACAAACTTCATAACAAGAAATAGATACGAGAGAATCAGTACGGAAGAGGACTATCATCTAAACAGACATGATTCTTTCATTCTCCTAACACAAGCCAAAGACGATGAAAGCAAAAAGGAATATGAAAACCAAAGAGCAAAACCCCTGCAAAAAGGAAAAAGGGCCATAACCGACGAAGACATAAATTTGCTACTAGATTGGATGCAACAGGAAAAAATAGAGGACCTGGTGATTGAAAAAATAAACAGGAACAGACGAATCAATCACCCTAAAAGAATAGATCTCCACGATGAAGGTTATAAAAGAGACAGAAGGAACAGCTTTCCCCAAAGGAGATATGGCGTAGCCATAAGTAAGGTCTGAGGAACCCCTTCCAAAGGAGGCATATAGTACAACAGTTACAGATGATGATAAAGAAGATTTCAGTTTCATAAACTCAAATAGAAACACAACACAAGAGGACAGATACAGGAAAACATACTCTAGAAAAGTAAAAACTCAAACTTCAAGAGAAGAATCGCAGCCCAGTAAGTCAAAGGAAACCTTCCTCATTCAACTATGACCCAACAGAAGGAATTAATATTCCTATAAATAAAGAAGAGACAGGCATGGAGAGCACAGCTTACATGTCCGAAGAAGAGTAGGAGACACCACAAACCACCAAAAATCAAAAAGAAGATGAGGACCAAACCTCTAATAGCTATAATAGAGGTGAAGAAGAAAAGAAGGGGAATACATATGAAGAGATAGTGATGGAGGTGGAAGACTTGGCGACCGATCAAATCGTAGAAATAACTACCGGGAACAGGTTCCATCATGAAGAAGGAAATACGAAAAGTGAAGAAATCACCTTCAAATCCCAAGAAGAAGATAAGCAGACAGCTACAAGGTAAATTTTAACAACTATTAATTGACGCACCAATTAGTACTAATAATTAAAACTAAATTAACCAAACTTATATAAAAAAAAAAAGGAAAATAAAATATACTCACATTTAATCTAGTCTTAGTTTAGTTATTAGAACTAGAAAATAAAACAGAATAGTAAAATTAAATCTAACTTAGACATAGTAAAAGATAAACATATACACAATTTTAGTACACAATATTACTTAATAGGCTTAAATTAACTATCGAACAGCCAATCAAATATAAGCTACATAAACTTACTCAACAGGACAATATGTGCAATCATGTAAAAGTAGGTTTTTGGAATGCTAGAAGTTTAAGTAACAAATACCATGAGTTAAGAAAGATTATTGATGAATATGATACACTTTGTATAAATGAGACATGGATAAACAAATGGACATATCAAAAGTTTAATGATTACAATATCATACAGAATAAAGGAAAAAAAAACCAGTATTATCACGCCAGGGTCAGGAATGCTAATTATATTTAAAAATTGTTTAAACATAGAATTAATTAAAGAAAAATATATGGAAAATAATTATGAATATATGACATTTGTAATTAAGAATACAAACAACAGTAACGTATTTGATATAAATTTCATATACAGAAACCCGAAAATAAACGCTAGTATTAAAAAATGGAAGGAAATATTTAAAGATCTGGAATTAGAGGATAACTCGACTATTATAGGGAATTTTAACGCTAGGCACATAATGGAATTGTGAAACACAAGATACTTCCCTGGGGAAGAGTAAAAATAGCTTTAATAGCTTCAATATTGATCTTATTGTTACACGACCACACCAAACGGGAATTATAAATTTTTCAGAAACGAGAGAATGTTTGGGGTCAGATCACCAAATAATACCCCCCTGTGGTGCCCACCTTGTCGTGGTAGGGGGGCCTCGGGGTGGTGGGGCGCCGGGAACCTTGACTCCACGCCGGCGCACCGCCCTGACTAAGAGGCACCATTGCACCCTACATTCATCTGCACATATACACGATACAACACATTACACTACGACATATACAGATACACACAGGTCACTGTTACACTACAGAACACAGACATACAGGATTGACGGGAGTGGTTGTTCCCGCGCGGTGGCCCACGGGGAGTGCTCCCCCCTGTATGCCGGCGTTGCTTCCGTCGGCTGCAGAAGGGGGGGGGGGGGAGGGCTGATGTGTGCTTTGCACTACCGAGATGATAGCGCCGCGCGGGATCAGTAGCCGACCCCTTCGGGACCTTGACCAGGTAGTGCGCGGTGAGGTGCGGCTGTCGGAGCCTGCACCTGCTACGGGCGGGTCCCTCCTGTGTGATATTCCCGGGGGGGGGGGGGGGGGGGAAACGCGAAGGACGGACCCCGAGGAACTGGGGTAGGGAGATATGTTTTTCGTTAGCCATGCCCCCCAAGGGTATACCCGTTCCCGTCCAGCGGCCTCCCCTACCGCGCACGATGCGCCGGTGAAAACCAGAAATATGGATGATACACTTAAAAACTTTTTGTACAGAAGCAATAAGGAGAACAAAGGTAAAGCTGCAACTCCCAAGGTGGCTGAGCCGAGCCTGGAGCTGACACCAACCAATGTCAGAGAGAAGTTTTATACTCCAATGAGTAAAAGCGCTAGGTCTGCTGCCCCAAACACAGACAGTGACGGCACGGACATTTGGGAGCGGAGAAACACTATTGATATTGGTGAGCTCCCTGAAATCTCTATCTTTAAGAAGGGTGGGCCTCTCCACAGGTCTCCCTCCCGCAGGTGCAGTAGCGGGCAATATGCGAATGAGGTTGTTAAGCCTATAGAGACGCCGGTTATTCAGATTGAATCAACCCTCAGCCCTCCCTCAGCGGTCAAGGACGATCACAATGGTGGTAGGCAGGAGGATGGCGGCCCCTTGACGATGGCTGAGACTATCTCTGCCTCCGACTCACCCACTAGAAATAACAAAGATAATCTCTCGACTGAGCCTGTTGTGTCCCCTCCACACCCCGCCCCAACGGTCGAGAATTTGAGGATCACAGAGGCGATCCTTAGAGTCATGGTCGACCTTGAAGTGCTTAGTGCTAAGATTGCCTCGATTACAATGGATCCCTCCACTCGGACACTCAGCACCAGCTACACTGAAGGTCTGGAGAGAGTCAAGGACCTTTGGCTCAAGAAGAAGGCCCTTAGTGGGGGTCGAGACTCCCCTATTGCAGAGGTCCCGATGGACAATCCCCGCAGACGGGTTTGCATGGGGACGCAAACAGATAGCTTGTTCCCTACTGCTCAGCCCGCAGCTGGTACAAGTGGGACTGGGGTCACCCCTGTAGCCACAAACAATCCGAAGAGGAAGGCCATACTCTTTCTTCCGTTGATCCCACGAACGGGGAAAAAAAGATCCCCAAAAGGAGAAGAGGGTTGGTACGTACCGAGGAAGGTGAATGGCGGGTCGTCACCCCTCGTCGTTCGAAGGATCCTGGTCCAACGGGAGGCCCGAGGGTCCCAGCCCCCCCCCCCCCCCCAGAGCTGGGTACCTGTGAAAACGTATGGGACGCTAGGAGAAAGAAGGCGACTACTACGGCTGCTGTCGTTAAAGAGCAGCCGACTAAGAGGACTCGCAACACAGGTGCTACAAGACCCCCACTTCAGGCTCGAAACGATAATGGTGATGTACCAGTCAGCAAGCTAGGTGCCCCAGGCGCTAGTGGCGACAAAAAGAAGCGCAGACCCCGTAAAAGGGGCAAGAACAGGAAGACACCCAACTCTGAGGCGGTAGTGATCTCATCCGGAGATAAAACCCACTCCCAGGTCTACAGGGAGCTGGTAGAGCGGCTTAGAGATAGCCCCGGGGTGTCAAAACGGCCAGGAAGACGAGGAAAGGTGAGCTCCTGCTCGAATTTGAGAGCGTCGGGGATGCACGTAAGCTGGGGACAGCGGTCCATGAGAAGCTGGGTCCCCAGGTGGTGGCCAAAGTAATGGTCCCACGTATCGATGTCGAGATCAGGGACCTCGACCCTATTGTCGATAAGCAGGAGGTCCTTGAAGCCTTCTGTAAACACCTTAGCGACATAAGCGCTGAGGAAGCTAAAGTTAAAGGTCTGAGGGCCACCATCTGGGGCACCCAAGTGGCGGTGCTGGAAGCACCGGCCAAGCTGGCACCAAAATAAAAGACGGGGATAAGATACGTGTTGGATTCGTGCTGGCCAGGCTCCGAGTCGCTCCCAGCATCGCTCAGTGCTATCGATGTCATGGCTTCGGCCATATAAGCACGAGCTCCAGCCTAAAAGCCGACGTATGTAGAAAGTGCGAAAAGCCAGGCCATGGCATCGGTGACTGTGCCGATGTACTCCCCTCCTGGAGACTCTGCATCGGAAAGGGCGTTACTGCTGAGGAGGACAGGCATATTGGGGAGGCTTATATCTGCCCCATTTACAAAAGAGCCCTGAGGAGGAACAGGGTAGATAAATGCCTGGTACCATGAATGTGCTGCAAATAAATCTAAATAACTGCAGACTGGCGCAGGCGTTGATGACCAGGACGGCAGACCGCCCTAGGGTAGACGCCGTCCTGGTTCCGGAACCATACAGAATACTCCCTGGTCGGTATGTTGACCGCACCAGTAGGGCTGCCATCTGGATAACAGGAATGAATGGTAAACGGGTCACCTCGGGATCGAAGGTTACCGGCGATGGATTCACCTCCGTCGTCATCGGAGGTGTTATGATCATGAGCTGTTATACTCCAAAGCTAGACAACCTTGCGCTAGCGGACAGGCTCGACGAGTTAGAATCCGCCTGCATGGGGGGGGGGGGGGGCCCCCCGACGTATTATTGCTGGTGACTTCAATTCGAAGTCACCGGCATGGGGTTCGCGCACACTGGACGCTAAGGGCGGGGCCCTTTCAGAGTCTTTTGATCGGGTGGGAGAACATCCCGCTAACCCTGGGGGTCCTTGCTCGTTCGAAAGGAACGGAAGGACCTCCAAGATCGACGTCCTGGCTTGCGACACCGTCACTCTTGGGGTCTTGACTAGAAACAACATTCTAGAGGAGTATACGGCGTCTGACCACCGATACTTGCACCATGTCTTCGGTGGTGCGGGAGGAGGCTGTGATGGGGGCGGTCGGTTCCCCTGATTGGAAAGAGGACTCCTTGAGTCTTGAGCCTTGAGAGGGAGGAGTGTTTTCTCGACTCCTTGAGGACCCACACGAGTGGTATTGATTTCTCCTGTCCCCTTTCGCCTAGGGAGATCGACCGCTTTCTTGATGCAGTCGAGGCTCCCTGTGCGACCTCTATGACCCCTAGGATTCTGCCTCCCAGGGGTGGCAGCAGCAACTATTGGTGGTCAGCCGACATTGCAAGAGCGCGCCGGGAGATGCATGCGCATCGCAGGAGGCTCCATAGGGCTCGGCGAAGCAACGGCCCTAACGCCGGGACGCTCCTTGGAGCATACAGAAAGGCCCGCCGCGATTTTACGATCCTCATTATCAGGAGTAAAGGGAAAGCGTGGCGGGACCTCTGCTTATTAGTCGAGTCGGATGTTTGGGGGAAGCCATACCGGATTGTCATGAGTATGATTGCCCGTAGGTATCCCCCCCCCCTGATCCCGAGGGATAGGATGATCCAGATCCTCCGGAACCTTTTCCCCTTCCCAGATGGTCCCGAAGGCTGCCCTTCGGTTCAGTATAGATTCGGGATTGACCTGGGGAGCTTTTTAAACAGCAGTATTCCCCCGGTGACAACTAATGAATTGACTCTGGACGTTCGAGCCACCAAGTTGCGTAAGGCCCCTGGTCTCGACCGGGTGCCAGACAGAGTTGTTGCTCTGCTGGCCAACAAAAAGCTAGACATGCTCAGGGCCATATTTGATGGATCCATATGCCTTCCACCATGCCTGTGTTCCCCGGCGATGGAAAGTGCAAAAACTAATAATGATTCCTGAGGAGGGGAGGGACCCTTACTCCCCCTCAGCTTTCAGGCCCCTGTGCCTCCTTGGCCATTTGGCCAAAGTCTGGGAGAATGTGGCCAAGTGTAGGTTGGAGACAGCTGTCGGTCCTGGTGGCCTGCGGAGAGGCAATATGGTTTCCGGGCCGGCAGAAACACGTGTCAGGCGGTGAGGCACGTGCAGCTTCTGGGCAACGCTGCCAAGCAGCACCAGAGGTTCTGCGTCCTCATCGCCGTAGATGTCAAAAACGTCTTTAACTCACTATCGTGGGAGCTACTGATTCGCCGGCTCGGCGAGAAAGGCCTTCCGCTGTATCTGCGGAAGGTTGTAGGCAGCTACCTCTCTGATAGGTATATCCAGTTTGACACGGCAGAGGAAGTGTTTCGCAGGATAGTCGATGGTGGGGTCCCGCAGGGATCTGTCTTAGGACCGCTCCTGTGGAATCTTTTCTACGACGGAATCCTTGCCCTCCCCTTCCCGAGAGGTTGCACCACTGTTGGCTACGCAGACGACATCATCCTCGTGGTTACGGACACCTGCCGCGAGAGCCTGGATCGCAGAATTCAGACCTGCATGCGGCTTATAGAAGAGTGGTTCGAGCGGTCAAAGTTGAAATTGGCTCCGGAGAAGACGGTCATCTTCTCAGCAAATAAAAAGTGGCTCAGGCCTCCCTTGACAGTCCCGGTTTGCGGTATGGCGGTGTCGCCGTCCGAAGTATTAAAATACCTGGGGGTGATGTTCGATCGTTTTCTAAGCTTCGGGAGCACGTCGCCCGCATTACCAATAAGGCGGCTAAGATTATAGGTGCGATGGCAAGGTTAATGCCCAATGTCGGCGGCCCCGGCCAGAAGACCAGCGCGCTGTACTACAGCGTCGTCGAGTCGGTACTACTGTACGCGGCTCCTATCTGGAGTGACTGTCTGCGTATAGCGGCCGGACGCCGTGCTATGACCAGCGCTCAGCGCGGTGGTCTAATTAAGGTAACCAAGGACTACCGTTACCGACGTCCTCTCGGTTATTGCGGGCATATGCCCTATCACCCTCAAGGTGGACGAGCGGCGCCGCATTTTTGATGAATTGGAGCGTAGACGGCTTTTCCCTCAGGAGCTGTCTGTCTCTGATGTAGAGACTGTTAATCTGACTGGGACGAGTGCTGTTCCGACCGGGTCACCCATCGCTGGATCCCTGATATCCAGCGGTGGGTAAACAGACCCTATGGTCAGACAGACCACTACCTTACACAGACACTGACGGGGCACGGGGTATTCAATGTATACCGTTTCTGGCTGAAGAAGGCCCCGTCCCCGTTATGTTGAAACGGTTGCGGGTGTGCAGACTCGGTCGAGCACACCTTTATTGACTGTCCGCGGTAGGCGGCCGAGAGTGCTGCGCTCCTTTTAGACCTTAGCCTGGACGATAGCTCCCTCTCGCTCCGCAATCTAGGTCGGAGAATGGCATTGGGTAAAAGCAGCTTGGACGCGATTGCGAAATACATTGTAGACATCATGACCATAAAGGCCGCTTACGAGAGGGAGCTCGATAAGGAGGCCCGGCGTCTCCGACGGGTAACCGGGTAACCGAGCCGAGGGCCCGAGTAGTAGATAGTTGGGGGGGGGGGTACCTGCAGCGGGTTCGGGTACCCGGCATCACCATACAAGTGCGTTGTCAACTGTCTACTACCCTTGATGCTTTTACGCTATTTTTTATGATTTTAATCTAGGACTGCATGCCTCTGGGCTTGTTTTTACATTTTACTTTATATTTTATTTATTTTATTTTAAATCTTATACCTATATTTATTCTTATTTATTGTACTTGCATGCTTATTTCTTGTCATTTTTTTTCACACCTTTTAATCTTTTGATTTTTATACTGCCTTATTTTATTTATTTACAGGGTTTTGGCCACTACTAGCACATGAAACTACACTTTTAACGACACTTTATACATCACACTCTCATGGGGTTGAAATGACTGCCGCCTTCTTGGCGGCAATGGCTAGGTGGACCCCTCCTCCTCATCTCCGGGACCGCTTGGAGGGGACAGGGGGGTCCTTGATGAGCGCCAGGTGTGGTCTGGGAGTTCCTACCGCGGGCCGGCCCGTGGTGGTTGAATAACACCTGCTGCTAAGGCTGAAAGTTTGCCTCCCCTCTTGCTAAGCCGGGGGATGAGGGTCCCCGCTGATTTCTAGGCGGAGACCCCCTCCCAGTTGATGTCACCGGGAGGCTAAGACGTAAGGGTGTAGGGCCGCATATTTAGCGACCCGAGAGTATGTCTCCTTTGGGCCCGGGCCCTTGGGTGTTGAGGACAGGGTGGCCTTCCCGAAGGCGATGGGGTGGATAAACACCCCATGCTAGGAGAAGAGCCCTGCCTGACGTGTAAAGGTCCCTTCCCTGAGGAGTGGACCCATCGAGGGATTAGGCCCCCCATGGGAGCTGTGTGGAAGGCGGTCGCCCTTAGACTGGGCGACCCTCCCGGGCAAAGTATTCCCTTCGGTAAAGTACCGCCCGGGGGCCGTGGTGGAGGTTTTTAGTCGGAAAAGTCCGACACTACCCCCCAACGACATCGGAGGGTGTCTTTTTGAAAATTTTCTTCCACCACGGTAATAATTTAAAAAAAAAACACACACACACACACCAAATAATAAATTTTATATTATATACTAACGAAAATATAGGATTAGATTTAAGCAGTTCTGATAAACATAAGATCAAAACTAGATTGTATAAAGATAAAGAAAAGGTGAACTCGATGATGTTCAGACAAAAATTGAAAGAGAAGAAACAGGAGATAAACAATGAATATGATAGAATAACGGATATTAATATTAAATATCAAAGATGGTGTGAATACATATATGAAGCTTTTCAGGCGATGACACCGGATAATAAAAACAAAAAGGAGAACCAAACTGTAGACTTTGAGGATGCAAATAAAAACAAAAACGACAAAAATAAATATAACAATCAACGACATAGAAAGAAAAAGAATGTGTGGTGGGACCACGATTGCGAAGCAGCACGGAGGAAATGGAAGGAGAGCTCGAAGAAGAAGAGACTAAGAAAAGCGGAAACAGCTGCCCTTAGATCAGCTATGGGATATCGCATCTCGATTCCTTTAAATGTGATATGGAAAACTGGAAGACCAGAAGACTTCACGATCATGGAACACGACAGAATGAAATGGATTCAATTAAAGAGGGGAAAAAAGAGGCCACCTGGGTTTCCTTTATAGAAGAGTTATCAAAAGAAAAAGACATTGGTAAAATCTGAAACAAAGTCAGGAGAGTAAAGAATGTCTATACTAAGGACAAATCGCCTATTAACACTAGGCAGAGACTAGAACTGGAAAACGAAGAAATTAAAAAACTTGAAGAAAAAGACAAAAATTCTGAAAATATTAACAGGGAAACCATCGAACAAACAAACAGGTATGCTCACAACCCTACTTCTAAATGGAATGAAGAAATAGATAATACAGAAATTTTACTTACCATCAATAGCCTTAGAGGGAAATCTTCCACCCCGAATAACGATAAAATAGATTATAAAATAATAAATGAACTTCCATCATTCATGAAGAACCTACTAAGTAACATCATCAAAGAAAGCTGGACTCAGATGACAACTCCAACGGATGGAAAACGGGGAGGATATGCCTACTGGAAAAACCTGGTAAGGCAGCTCTTAGGCCAATTACACTTACTTCATGCACAGGTAAAATTTTAGAAAAAATAATAAATACTAGACTCAACCTATGGGCAGAGGAGAATAATATCATTGACGAATCTCAATCAGGATTCAGACAAAAAAGAAGCACCATAGACAATTTAAACAGGATAGTGATGGAGATTAGTAATAAGAGTAGGGAATATAACAAAACAGCTACCGTCTACATACATATTAAGGGTGCATATGATAATGTAAATTTTAATAAGCTGTTACGATTATTGATGGAACAGGGCTGCTCAACCAGAATCGTAGGATGGATTAAAAACTGGCTTATGAATAGGTCAGTTAAGATCATGAACACTATAGGAGAGGAAACAATTATACCATGAAGAGTGGGTGTACCTCAAGGTGCAATCATTAGTGCCACCCTATTTAATTTATACATTGCAGGTATCACCAAAGAGGTTAAAATCAAAAATACTCAAATCCTAATATACGCGAACGACATAGGAATAATAACATCAGATAGGGACATAAGTCAGACAAGAGGAAAAATAGAGGAGGGAATACGGCAGCTTAGCACATTCCTGGAAAAAAGAGATTTGGAAATATCATCTGAGAAAACAAGAATAAGCTTCTTTGGAGAACAGCCTCAAGAAAGAAATATAAAGGAACGAGAAAAACATTTTGAAATTGTAAATCACGCAAAATTCCTATGGGTCATTATTGACAACCAATTAAACTTCAGGCTTCATATCAAGGAAATGGTGGAGAAGTTTAAAAGAAGAGTGAACATAATCAGATTTTTTTGTCATGGAAATAAAGGGGTTAACCAGGGATACGCATTAAATGTTTACAGGGGTCCTGCTATTCTCTGTGGTGGAATATGCTTCACCGGTATACCTCGCATTTACTGAACAAAAAAGTATTCAGAAGAGACTAAGAAAAGCGGAAACAGCTGCCCTTAGATCAGCTATAGGATATCGAATCTCGATTCCTTTAAATGTGATATATATGGAATGCGGGTGGATCACGCTGTTGGATCGAGCCATATACCTAGCCAGTAAGTACTGGATACGACACTTTAAAAAACGATTAGAAAACAATTCGACACTTCAGCTGTTCTCAAAAATTAAGGAACAAAATAGTACACTTACAGAATCCCACAGATCAAATAAAATTAACACCATGCCAAACATATCCGAATGTGTATTTTATGACATATGGAGTTGGAAAGACCAGATTTATACCAGAAATCACGTGACGGAAAGCCTAGCTAGAACTATGGAATATTAGGATAAAGAGGGTAACACCTACAAGGGAAACAACCAATAGGAATATCCTACTGGATTGGGACACAGGTAAATTGATAGGTATCAAAGCTGTTCCTGCTACGATAATAGAAAAAGTCTTCCTTGATAAATATAAATTAAAGCCAAATAACACAATAATATACTTTACAGACGGGAGTAAAATTCCTGGGAAACAGTCGAATGGTATAGGCATAGCTATTAATAAGGAGGAGAATTGATTTGAGTTTGGACAGGCGGTACCAAATACTCTTACCATATTCACAACGGAAATGATAGGCATTTGGAAAGCATTAGATATCCATAAACAAAAGGGACAAAAAACTGTTTAATCTTAACTGATTCATCGTCAGCAATAAAGGTAATTAAAAGTCTTATAACGAATAACTACCACAAAGATACCAATCCATGGACACTTCGCACCGGGAAGATGTTAAAAGAATTACACAACACAACGGTTATTGGGTGGATCCCCGGCCACACAGGGATAATAAGTAATGAGGTGGCCGATTTAAGGGCCAAAAAAGAAACAAATAACATGCCAGATACAACGATCAAAATTCCGGAAACTGATATAGTGATGGAGGTTAAGGAACAGTGTTGGACCAACTTCAAGGAAAGAATGAGTACTATAGGTGATCACAGAGGGGTTAAATTCTTTAGGGAAATAGGACCAGAGCTTCATAGGAAAAACTATAAACCGTGGTTCCATAAATGGAGACACAATTTAAACAGTGAAACGATAAGGGTTATATCAAGAATTCGCTCGAATCATTATAATCTAAACGAATCACTAGTTAGGAAAAATTTTATTAACAGTAGCAAATGCGACTGTGGTCAAGAAGACGAAAATATTAACCATGTTCTATTCAATTGTGGCCTATATAATCAGGAAAGAGTAGTAATATGGGAAAAATTAAAGAGAGAAATAAAATCAAAGTAATGAAAACGATTGTTAAATTCCTAGATTCTATCAATAAAAGAATCTAAAAGAGGGCATTTATTTTATATAAAACGGTAGAAAATTAAGAAACTCCAAAAAAAAAATAAAAAAAAAACACTGAAGGTGATAATTAGAAGTTCCTATAAAGTTAAATGTAAGATATAGTACAGAAGGTAGTTTAGTATTAGAATGCAAAAAAAAAACAAAATATGACTACATGTTAGATCTAACCCTACTCGATTAGAATAAGTAAGAAGGAAAGTATTTATAGAATACCCTTTTATTTATAAGTTTACAATTGTGATTTATACAAGACTGAGGAACAACAATGCCTTGCGACAATGTTGTGTCCACTAATTAACAAGACTGCCACAAAATAAAATAAACATGAAATTAATAATAACGTGAGACTACTATTATTATATACACGTTTGCTCCCTCAAATTGGTGCGTCAATTATAAGGGAAATACCCCCCAAGAACATTTAATAGCATAAGAACAGATTAATACAAATAAATAAGTAAATAATAATATATATTTCATAGGTAATCTGTATTATAATATTAGTTTAAGTCACATGTTACAAATAGACATAAGCGTCAAAGAATTGTTAGTACATAAGGAATTGTTATCATTATTTTTGTAACCTGTGCGACAGTGCTATGTAGAGGATATCTACGCACTTTAAAATAAAAAAAAAAGAAACAAACGTTCACGCCATCTATGATCATCTGTTTATAACAGAATAGCATTACCAACCTAATTGTCCACCAGACCCACGGTAAAAGCCAATATGGCGTCGGATTAACCAGCTAAATACGCCAAAAATGGTCAACTTTACACACATGTAACTTTTTAACCGTTGGAATCCTAACATTTTAACTTACATTTTTGTAATCTGGGCATCAAAAACTATTAAATGATAAAAAAAAAACTATAATTTTTGGTGCCCCAAAGTAAAATTTAACTCAACAATTATCTGTCTGTAAATGCTGACTACTAGATTTTGTATTACATACATATGATAAATATTTGCTTAATATGCATCATGTGCATATGAAGTACCAATAAATGAATACAACTTTGATCTAAGAAGATCTAATTTAGTTCCTAGAATTGGGAAAGTTTCTATTTCTGTATATTTTATGATATATTCAATAATATTATTAGGAATATGTGAGAACGCCAAAAAGCACTGCCGTTTAGCACTGCTACAATATGCTTTGAACGATAGTATGTAGAAAATGCCGTTGCTTGACCTTTTATAATGTTAGGATTGGCATAACCTGTTAAACTTGATACATCTTTGAAACTTTGTTTCAAATATTGGACCTTCTTTCATTTGCTGCCAAACAGGTCTGTCGAAACCCATTTCACGAATTCCATCATATTCGTCTCTTTCGCCTTTGAAAATAGAAAAATGTAAGACTGATCGCTTTTTCCAGTGCGTATTAAGTTTATTTATCTATACATAAAGCCATAAATTTATAAATAGCTACCTAAACTATAAATTCAAAAGATATCTAAATTATAATTCTATCTAAAAGTGCTTTACAACAGTTAATTTTATAAAACGGTATTAATTTATCAAGAAATCAAATGAACAATTACGGTAAATAAAACAGATTATTAATTTTTCTCGTCAAAAAATAAAAGAAAAGCAACGATAAGAAAGAAAAGTTGATTACATAGATGATATAAAAATGTACATAAAGCTAAAATGAAACAAAAAAAATTATTGCATAATGTTGAATCAAATTTTAAAACCTATTACTTGGCCGGTCGTGAACTTTTAGTGTTAATAATAAAATATTGTTTCATCTAAATTTATATACTATGCAAATTTATAAGTTGATAAGTATAAAAAGTCACTTGCTCCGTAAGTAATATTGACAAAAAATTCATCACTAATTACTCATTTACGATTGCAAGTACACTTACTTAATTTTGTTTTCACTTTAAGAATACTATGGGTATGTTTTAAAGTATACTTGGTAATTATTTCAATTCATTTTGCATCGAAAATTTTGAGATATCAGCTGTTTTCTATAACAATTTACGTCTGACTCTGTGAAAGAGAAACTTTCTTCTCAATCTCTCATTATTGAGACATTCTCTAAAAATAGCAAGTAAACTACGGTCAACAAAATGGAAAATTGAATTTTTAGAAATGTTAAAAACAAAGTAATAGTTTTTGTCACCATTTGTGCAGCATTTTGCAATAAAAAGCATACTTTACACAATGCTTTAATTACAAGTTTTAGTTCATATTCAAGGCATATAAATAAAACAATTTTTCAAAAAAAAAATATAACCGACTTCGAAAAAATATTAAAACTGCACTAAAAAGTATGAAGTAGAAAAGTATGAATTTCTAGTTAATCGATGCAAATACGTACCAGTTATAGATATAATTGAGCTTCGTGAAGTTGGCACCCCGAAATGCAAATATTGATAAAAATGAAATTGCATTTGTTTGTCCACGATTTGTCCATGTTTGTCCAACAAAAATTTTCATGTTTCCACCCTCCAAAAAAAGTTATTGAAAAAAAATTTTTTTATGCAGCACCCCCATGA
>NW_026534838.1:240459-263755 GCF_026225885.1 Hylaeus anthracinus
TCATGGGGGTGCTGCATAAAAAAATTTTTTTTCAATAACTTTTTTTGAGGGGTGGAAACATGAAAATTTTTGTTGGACAAACATGGACAAATCGTGGACAAACAAATGCAATTTCATTTTTATCAATATTTGCATTTAGGGGTGCCAACTTCTCGAAGCTATATAATTGCTTAAATGGATAAAATAATTTCTACATATTTCCTTTATATTACATTATGTTAAATAACCTTTTCATAGTCGGCGCAAAATTAAAAATTTTGAGTTCCTGCTTGAGTTAGTTTTTGGTGAAGGTGGATATATTTGGGGCTTAGACATCAAAAAATGAAACAAATCATTATTTTTTTTTTTTATTATTAAAATTTAAACGTTTCTGAACAATTCTACGCAAAGACAATTGAATTTGGAGCACCAGAAGTGGTAAAAAAAATTTTTGCAAAAAAAAAATGGAATTTTTTGGTCACAGTCACAGAGTACTGTTTTTTAGGATAAAGAAGACCGTAAATTTCCGAATAAGCAGTGTTTTAATCGATTTTGTTCAAATTAAATACGATTTGATAATATATCTATTGAAACAGAAATTTTTAGTTTTTTGCATCTCCTGGAAACCTAGGTTTTTTATACAAAGGTACACTTTTCTCAGAAATGGTTACACTGATACGAACCAAATTTTTTACACGTGTTTTCTGATAGTTGGGCCTAATTTACACCGAGGATTTCTTTGAAATTCCAAATGATTAATTTTTTAAAAATGTATAAATTTGAAAAAAAAGTGTATAGGTTTGCGCCTTTTTTTGGAATCAAAATATTGAAAACATCCTCGGTGTAAATTAGGCCGAACTATCAAAAAACTCGTGTAAAAAATTTGGATCATATCGGCCTAACCATTCCTGAGAAAAGTGTATTTTTATACCAAAAACCTACATTTCCAGGAGACGCAAGAAACTAAAAATTTGTATGTCCCGCTCGATTATCGATATAAATGTTATCTAATCGTATTTC
Source organism: Hylaeus anthracinus (assembly GCF_026225885.1). Taxonomy (NCBI): domain Eukaryota; kingdom Metazoa; phylum Arthropoda; class Insecta; order Hymenoptera; family Colletidae; genus Hylaeus; species Hylaeus anthracinus. The sequence goes on from NW_026534838.1 coordinate 241,459, forward strand.
TTTTTATCAAAATCAATTAAAACACTGCCTTTTTGATAATTTATCGTCTTCTTTACCCTGAAAAACAATACTCTATGGTTGTAACCATGGTAACCACGTCTCCGGTCTTCCGCAAATTTGATTATCGTTGTTTTCTCTTCGAGAAAGTTGCCAGTTGTATTTCCTTCTATTTTTTACAGTTTTATCGCGTTCGTTTTATTAAGTTCGTGTCGTCGAACTTTTTTTGTGAGGAAAAAAGAAATTTTCTATAAAAAAAATTTTTTTTTTTTTAATTTTAATTAAATTTTTGTATCACTTCCAGTGCTCCAAATTCAATTTTCTTTACGTAAAATTGTTCAGAATCGATTAAATTTTAATATAAAAAAATTTGTTTTTACGTTATTTTTTTTCGCTTTTGATGTTCTAAACCTCTGAAAGGTGCACAGGAGCCAGAGCCAAACTTCGAGTTGTCTTCAGCTACAGTTGCGAAAAAAGTAGGAAACTCCGGGACAAGGACAGAGAGGGCGATACAACAATTGCAGGAGAGACGAGGACAGAGCGACTAGGCTAGCATAATTTTTTTTCCAGGATATTGAAGCAAAGAAGCAATATTTTCTAATAATTCTGATTTTAATATATACGTTACACTTTGGCGGATGCGACTCCAAAGCCTGATTTTGCAATTTCGGCCTTAAAAAATCATAAACAATAAAATGAAGATAGCAAATGTACTTTTATTGTTTATAAAGTTTTAAGGCCGAAATGTTTGATTTACAGGCAGCGGACATCTAGACAAATGTATAAACAGTCTCAGTTTGTAGCTGATACGCTATTTAGCTTCTTCATTTCACCGCCAAAGTGCGGATCAGTCACTTTACATGAGTTGTCATTAGGGTCTGAACGTCAGCACTGCTGAACACAGCATTTTAGCTCCGCATAGTTGGAAAGCACCTTTATGTACTGGCAGTTCATTTGGATTTTACGTCTTTTTCTACTTTCTGGCGTTTTTTATGGGTATCTTCCATTTTTTTGTATTTATTCCTTTTCGTCCTCCACTTATTTATGTATTTGGCGTAATTTTTTTTTCATTTTTGAAGTTTTTTATGCGGATACTGTCTACGCGCAAATAATGTCTGAAAGGATTTGATGTATTTGTTTTGGCATTGCGGAGGGTGGGGGGGGAGCAATGTTGCAGACAGTTAATGTATATACTATCTACACGAAAATACTGTCTGAGTAGGTTTGGGTCATTCTATTTTGAAAGGGGCTGTGGGTGAAAATATTGAATATTGCTAATATATATATTTTCTTTATGAAAATACTGTCTGAGTAGGTTTGGGATAGTATTTGGTGAGCGTGACGATATTGAATAGTGTTAATGTATATGATGTATAAAGTAGATATAATGATTACAATAATTTAAGGGCATATGTTTTGTCCCTCCGACAGAAAGTTTGGTAATTTTGAATGTATGTAATTTCTAATTTTGCGCCGACTACGAAAAGGTTATTTAACATTATTGGATATAGGGTACATGTGTATTTACATTGGTACATTGGTTTGATTGATCATATCTATATAAATTTTGTATTAACTAAATATATTATATTACTTTTGAGAACGAAACGAGTGACTGTTTATTTGAGAATTCATCCATATTTAACATGGTAGCAGGACATGTTTGCGTAGTTCGTTCATTAAGTGGTAGATGCACGTGGATCGAGAACATTTTGAGGCTAAGCACATGCTTGGTAAATGGAAAATGAATTTGAAAAATATAGTAAGAGTTGTTACATGCCGACATTTTCAATTTTTATTTTTTTTGATTTCGTCGGCAGGAATGTGTTCGTCACCTCATCAAACCTAGCCTTTGACGGTAGTTTATTAAATTCATTTTTGAACAAAGATACACGTTCTTTCCTTGAAATCAACGTCGTTACGCCACTTTCACCCTGCTGGCAGCGCCGCGCCTTGTAAAAACCTTGTAAATACGTTTAATATGTTTAATATTTTTAATATGTTTAGTATTGTAAATATGTTAAGTGCGTTGCTTGTTACGAATGAAAGGCGTTAAGTCATGTAATGTAACAGCGGCGTATATGTATATATGTATAATTGTTGGAAAGATAAGCAAATCGAATATTACCATCGCGTTCAAATATCACGGTTACAGATATCATTGGAAGAAGGACATGTAAATATCGCGCATTTAAGTTAAACCTTTATTTCGCTATTTCTTCTTCATGTACGCTCTGAACAACGAACCCGTAACTCGAAACAGCAGCGTGGTTCGTCTGCGCGCACGTTGTCGCTAGGACGAATCGAGCGGCTTGGTGGGCGCGAGTGTTTGGTAAACACCAAATTCTCGTGTCTACCGAGTCGCGAAATTTCGAAGACTTTTTCTATGAACTGGCGACGATCACGTGGTTCTAAGATCCTTTGTCTCCAAAGCTTCTAGAACGTTCCACCGAGTTTACGTGGTCGAGCAAGGCACGAGCCTTCATCACTTCTCGTACAGTCGCATAGAGCGCGAGAGTAGTCCGAGCGAACCATTTAAGAGTTAGAGTGCGTTAAGCAGTAGTATTTTAATACGAAGTAAGCGGTAGGCAAAACTCGTGTCGTTCGTTAAACAGTTTTATACTAAATTCATTTATTTAATTTTCACTTCTTCTCGTACAGTCGCGGTGAGCGCAAGAGTTAAATTGGAGTCCGATCTGGTCTGACCATGTTCGGGTGCAGGCCCTCGCTCCGCTTCTGAATGCCGGCCCACTTACTACTCTTTCAAATTTGCTCCGATTTGACAATGAAAGCGTGATTCAAAAAATTTGATTTTTTGGGGATCTGTTAATAAAGCATTCGCGCGTTTCACGACGTATAAACAGCGGATTATAAAATTGTACACGAAATCATCGGAAGTTAAAATAAGCGAACTGCTGAATAGTAAATGCCAATACCATAGAAGGGAAAGCAGACGCGTTCTCCGGAGGAGATGGTGATGGGGAAGCCCGAAGGGAGAGGCACAACTAAGAAAAATATGGCGGCTCTGGGAGAAAAAAACCCCTGACTCGTTAACACGAGAGTGAAGGAAATAATAGGGAAATTTGATACTAGCACACTGAAGAAACGGAAGGTGGCAGATAGATCGCCAGATGTTACAGAAAGTGAAGAAGAATGGTCGAAAATACAGAGGAGGGAAAGAAGAATAGAACAAAGGAACAAGACATACGAGAAAGCGTTGCATAAGCACGAGGTCAAAGTTAAAAACCGAAAAATAACGTAATAAAAGATAAAGTGGAAAAGAAAGTAAGTTTAAAAAAAAGAATTACAGAAAAAGAGGAGCTTGAAAAACAAAGAAATATAAACATTAACAGTACTAAGGGAGAAAAAGGATATAAAGATATACAAGGTAAATTTTTACCAACAAGTAGCCCAGGTAAGAATTATAACCTAACAGAACTTTATAGAATAAATCAGGACGAGGGGGAAGTAAATAACAAAGAAGAAGACTACCTTAGATTTTGTGAATGTTTCATAGATTATAAAGAAGCATCTAAAGTTAAAAAAGTGAATTATATAAGAATCTTTAGAAATTTAAGCATATTTAGTCCGCAAATAGAAGCTATCAGAATAACCACGTACAGAGGGGCAGAAATTAAGTTTAAGAACTACTATCACGGTAGGACCCTAGTTAAGGAAATGCAAAGGAAAAATAAGGACAAAATTGAAATCCGAATCCTATTTAGAGCGGAAGAAAGATGGGGAGTCACAAGAGAATGGGAGTTCTCGCCAGCAGAACTACTTAAAAAGAGGCGGAAGAAGGCCAGGGAATAATTTCAGCAGAGAGACTGAAAAGACCTATCAAAACAGAAAAAAAGACAGATTATAAGGAAACAGGTATGATACCAATAAAATTCGCAGGAGACTCATTGCCAACAAGAGTGAGCATATACGAGGGAGCCATTAACCTAAATATTACCCCATATGTAAAAGCCGTCAAACAATGTTTCAACTGCTTGCAATATGGGCACTATAAACAAAACTATAGGAAGGATACAAAAATGTGTTTTATCTGTGGTGATAACTATCACGGAAACTGTAACAAAAAACTGCAATGTGTGAACTGCGAAGGAGAACATGGAGCCCTCAGTAGGACATGTATACATTGGGCGTTGGAATCCGCCACAAACAAAATAATGGTAACAACAACCTCAAACAAAAACCTTTGTCTGCTAGAAGCGCGGCAACTCGCAAAAATGGAATTAAGAATTTTCGATAAATCTAGAAGAAATGACTCAGAAATAGAAAGTTTGAGAGTCGATGATCTCAATTTTCCAAGATTACAAAGTAAGAAAAAGAATTCCTATAGAGAATATGAGAGGTGGGAAAATCTACCGTGCCCAATAAATAAAGGAAAATGGAACAGAAGCCAGGAACCAAGGCAGTTCAACATAGAAACCAGAAACAAATACGAAAAATTTAATACAGAAGAGGAATATCATCGAAATAGACACGAATCATTCATACCTCTGGCGCAAGCCAAGGACGATGAACAGGACAAAAACCTCCGAGCAAAACCCCTGCAAAAAGGAAGAAGGGCCATCACAGAGGATGACATCAATCTATGGACTGGATCCATCAGGAGAAAATGGAAGACTTAGTCATCGATAAAATAAACAGAAACCGGAGAATAAATCATCCTAAAAGGATAGACTTCCACGATGAAGGATACAATAAAGATAGACGAAATAATTACCCCCAAAAAAGGTACGGTACGAAAGGGAGATTCGAAGACCCCCTACCTAAGGAGGTATTCAAATCTACATTAACAGATGAGTTTAATGAAGATTTTAGCTTTATAAAATCAGCCAGGAACACAAATCAAGGAGACAGATATAGAAAGACATATTCCAGAAAAATAAACAACCAAACGACAAGCGAAGAACCACAGCCAAGCACCTCCAAAGAATCCTTCCTGATCCATTTTGAAGATTCGACAAAGGGTAAAGACGCCCAAAAAAATAAAGGGACGGAAATAGCTAAGGAAAACAGAGGACACATGTCAGAAAAAAAATGAGAGGGCCCTCAAGCTCCTCAAAATACCAAAAAAGTAGCAGAATAACCCCAGAAAAATAATGAAGGAGAACAAAAAGAGAAGGAGAATACCTACGAAGAATTAGTGACGGAACTGCAAGACATGGCAACCGACCAGGTAGTGGAAATTACAACGAAGAACGAGGAAGACCAGGAAGAATAAGTTACGAAAAGCGCAGAGACCAAAGACATTTATTTTAAAGAAAATAAGCAGATTGAGACAAGGTAAATTCTAAATAATATTAATTCACGCAGCAATTAAATACTATAGAAAGATAATATAACCAATCTTAGAGAAAAAAAATAATAAATAAAAAGTCAATATATATTATTATTAGCTATACTTAAACAATTTAAACTTAGTTTATTTACGGAAATTAGTATATAAGAAAGACCTATATAGACAAATAAAATACCATACTTTTAATTTTATATTAACATCTTAGTATACAAGATTAAATAGATTAAAACGTGATCTAACAATTTACCAAATACAAAATTAATTAATTAATCTACAGGAAAACATGCACAATCATGTAAAAGTAGACTTTTGCAACGCTAAAAGTTTAAGTAATAAGTATCATGAATTAAAAGAGATTATTGATGAATTTGATATTTTCTGCATTAATGAAACATGGATGTACAAATGGACATTTCAAAAATTCAACGACTACAACATTATACATAACAAAGTTAACAGAAAGGATAATAAAAGCTTTACCACGCCAGGCTCAGGAATGGTAATTATATTTAAAGACTACTTAAATATAGAATTAATTAAAGAAAAATATATGGAAAACCAATATGAATATATGAAATTTACAATTAAGAATATAAACAACAGTATAATATATGATATAAACTTTTTATATAGAAATCCAAAAGTAAATGCTAGTTATAGAAAATGGAAGGATATGTTTGATGACCTCGATTTAGACGATAATTTGATAATAATAGGGGATTTTAATGCAAGGCATACAGAATGGAATTGTAGAACACAAGACATTTCAGGGATAAATCTAAAAGATGTACTGGAGAAGTACGATATGATTGTACAAAATCACAACACAACATCTAGATACAGCCCAAATAACAAAAGCTTCAATAACTCAAATATTGATCTCATAGTAACACGACCACATTTAACAGGAATTATCAATTTTTCGGAAACGGGGGAGTGCTTAGGCTCGGACTACCAAATAATAAACTTTATGCTATATACTAACGAAAACATAGGTCTAGAATTAAATGTATCTAATAAACATAGGGGTAATAGTAGACTATACAAAAACAAAGAAAACGTGAACTGGATGGAGTTTAGACAAAAAGTAGAAGAAAAGGAAAAAAAGATAAACCAGGAATTGGAAAGGATAACGGACATCAGTAACAAATATCAAAGATGGTGTGAATACATCTACGAAACTTTCCAGGAAATTACGCCGGACAGCAAAAACAAAAGGAAGAACCAAACACCGGACCCAGAAAACACAAATAGAAATAGGAGAAAAAAAAGGACAAAACACAGGCGATCCCCAATAGGATCACAGAAAGAAAAGGAATGTTTGGTGGGACCAGGAATGCGAAGTCGCATGGAGGAAATGGAAAGAGAGCTCGAGGATTTTATGGAAAACTGGCAAACCAGAAGACTATGCGATAATGGAACATGACAGGATGAAATGGATCCAGTTAAAAAAGAAAAAAAAGAGGCTACATGGACATCATTTATAGAAGAATTATCTAAGGAAAAAAATAGTGGAAAGCTATGGAATAAAGTCAGGAGGATTAAGAATGTCTATACGAAAGACAAATCGATCATAAATGCCAGGAAAGGACTAGAACTGGAGAAGGAAGAAATCAAAAAACTCGCAGGAAAAAACAAAAACTCTGAATATTTAACAGAGTAATCAACGAACAAATAAACAGGTACGTTTTTAATCACCCATCAAAATAGGACGAGGAAATAGACAATATTAAAATTTTAACAACCATTAATAGTCTAAGAGGTAAAACGTCTGCCTCAAATGATGATAAAATAGACTACAAAATAATAAACGAACTTCCATCATTTATGAAGAAACTAATATGTAATATTATAAAGGAGAGCTGGGATCAGATGACATCACCCAATGGATGGAAAACGGGTGAATATCCTTACTAAAAAAACTTGGGAAAGCGGCCTTAAGGCCTATCACCCTTACGTCCTGTGCAGGTAAAATTTTAAAGATAATAAATACCAAACTTAATCTCTGGGCAAAAGAAAATAATATTATTGATGATTCGCAATCTGAATTTAGGCAAAAAAAGAACTACCATGGACAATCTGAACAAAATAGTGATGGAGATAAGAGACAACAGCAGAAAACTCAACAAAACAGCAACTGCCTACATAGATATTAAAGGAGCATACAATAATGTAAACTTCAATAAGGTATTCAAATTACTAATGGAAAAGGGATGCCCGCCCAGGATAGTGAAATGGGTAAAAAATTGGTTGATGGACAGGTATGTTAAAATCAAGAACTCTGATGGGGAAGAAACAACTATCCCATGGAAAGTAGGTGTCCCTCAGGGTGCTATTATCAGCCCAACTTTGTTTAATTTATACATTGCAGGCATATCTAGGGAAATTAAATCTCAAAATACTCAAATATTAATATATGCAGACGATATTGGCATAATAACAAAAAAGTATCCAAAATACATTAAGAAAAGCTGAAACTGCAGCCCTGAGAGCAGCAATGGGATATCGAATATCTACACCACTTAATGTTATATACAGTCAGTATAAAAAGTATTCGTACAGCTCCCCATTTAAAATAAATGGTTCCTGTACGAATACTTATTACACTGACTGTACATGGAATGTGGTTGGATCACCCTGTTGGACAGAGACATTTTCCTAGCTAGCAAGTATTGGATACGCCAATTTGAAAAAGGAGTAGAAAACAACCCAACGCTGTAGCTATTTGTTAAAATTAAGGAACAAAACAATTTGATTACAGAATCACATACGTCACATAAAATTAACACCATGCCTAACATATCGGAATGCGTATACTATCATATATGAAAATGGAAGGACCAAATATATACCAGAGAATATACACTGACAGACAAAATTCAAAGAACACTTCTTTAAAACGTCATATCTCTGGGAGTTTTCAACCGATTTTGGGGAAACTTCGTGAGAAGTAGTTTTGAAGTGTCCTCTGGGTGTGTGCAATGTTGCATTGACGAGGGTTGATGATAAAGCGTTAATTCACCTCCCCCCCCCCTCCAAAGAGGTAATGCAAAAAAACGGCACTCCAGAAGGGTCCAGGAGCGACGGAAGGTGGTGAAAAAATTCAAAAAAACCTTTGAGGCGACTCTGTTTGATGCCCCCTACAAAATGCACCCCTTGAAATCGATCTCGGACAAACCCACCCGTCACAACACCCCACCCCCCCTAAAATCCACAATTTTTGGACAACAGTCTCGATTTTGGGCTCAATGCATTCTCTGGACTCCCCTGATCCAGAAAATGCTATCACCCATAAAGTAGTAAGTGGGCTGGCATTCAGAAGCGGAGCGAGGGCCTGCACCCATACGTGGTCAGACCAGACCGGACTCCAATTTAACGTGGGCTGACCCATACGGACGCAGGGTCTCGCACCACTTTTGAATGCCGTTTCCGTCCGGCCCACTTACTACTCTTTCAAATCTACTCCGATTTGACCACGAAAGCGTGATTCAAAAAATCTGATTTTTTGGGGATCTGTTAGTAAAGCATTCGCGCGTCCGATTCCATGAACGGTTACTCGTTCACCTGGTACATAGGCCTAAACTCGCAGATGGGTTTTCTAAAAAAAAACGACATTTTCGTATTTTAATGCTAGCCACGCGGGGAAAAGACATCAAAACTGTATTGCCTTGATGCCCCGGACCGTGGGACATAAGCTTCTCGCGTTGCAACAACGTTTCAACCCCTACACCTGTGGGTGGACCACCCCTAACTCGGGGCCACCCTGTTCAGCTCCAGGGGCAGTTTTCGAAACGAGCTTTGAATGACATTGATCCTTAACGTATCGAGAATAAACATGTTGAATTTCATCGCCTTCCGAGCTGTGGAAGTGCTTCCTTACGAAGGGTGTTTCCTGGATCAGGGGATTCCAGGGAATGCATTGAGACCAAATTCGGGACTGTAGTCCAAAAATTGTGGATTTTAGAGTGGGAGATTGTGGGGGTTGGGTTTGTCCGAAAGGGATTTCAAGGGGTCCATTTTGTAGAGGGCATCAAGGAGAGTCGTCCCAAAGGTTTGTTTGAATTTTTCAACCCCTTCCGTCACCCCTGCCCCCTTCAGAAGTGCCGTTTTCCGACGTGCCCCTCTCTACGGGGGTGAATTAACCCCTTCGCATCAACCCTCGCCAATGCAACTTTGCACACATTTAGAGGACACTTCAAAACTACTTCTCACGAAGTTTCCCCAAAATCGGTTGGAAACTCCCAGAGATATGACGTTTTAAAGAAGTGTTCTTTGAATTTTGTCCGTCAGTGTATTTCGGAATACCTAGAAAATTGGAATAACAAAAGAAGAAGAACCACAGCTACAAATGAAGCGAATAATAAGAATATTCTACTGGATTGCGATACATATAAATTAAAAGCATCAAAGTAGTTCCAATCAAGATAATAAAAAAGGTCTTCTTTGACAAATATAATTTAAAAACTAACAATACCATTATCTATTTCACAGACGGGAGTAAAATCCCCGGTAAACAATCAAATGGTATAAGGATAGCCATCAACATGGAAGATAATTGGTTCGTGTTAGGTTGAGTAGCTCTAACACGTTGCAAAGATTTGCCGGATTGTTTGTAACGAAGGATAAACACTCACGAAAACTTGTTGTTTTCTTACGAACGTGAGTTCGTTAGCCGGTTTATGTGACTTCGAAATACAATGGACTGTATAATTTTACTTCAAAACTCGTAGTAACGAATTGCGGTTGTACTTTTTACGGGAGCGTGGTCTGCAAGAGAACCAGAGCTCGGACTAACTCGCTGTTCGCGATCAGCTCCTCAGCGGTGCTATCGGTAAAGCAAAAACGCGTTATTTTAAACGAGCGAAAGTCACCGTCTGTTTTGAGTGGTGCCTCGTATACGTGACGATTTTGGCATTATATACCGAACGGCGATCGATTGGCGTATGATCGTTAAAGCGTTGAGGTCTTCGCTTGGTTCTGACATTCGTCCAAACAGTTCGAATATGGTAAGGCAGTGCCAAATACCATGACCATCTTCACAACCGAAATGGTGGGCATATGAAAGGCATTAGACATCCATAAGAGAATAGGAGGGAACAAAAATTGCTTAATCCTAACCGATTCGGCGTCAGCAATCAAGGCACTCGAAAGCTTTTTAATAAGCAGAAACTGCAAAGAGAACAACCCGTGGTTAATCCACACCGGAAAAATGATAGAAGAATTACAAGATCTAACGATCATTGGATGGATTCCTGGTCATTCAGGAATATTAGGTAATGAGGTGGCGGACTTAAGAGGCAAGAAAGAAACAGACAATACACCGGACACAACAATTAGAATTCCTGCAACGGACATAATGATGAAAATCAAGGAACAATGCTGGAGTAACTTCAAGGAGAGGATGAGTTCGATAGGAGACTATGAAAGGGTAAAATTTTTTAGAGAAATTGGCCCCGACCTCCACAAGAAAAATTACAAACCATGGTTCCATAAATGGAGGCACAACCTGGACAGGGAGACGATAAGAGTCATCTCAAGAATAAGATCTAATCACTACAATTTGAAGGAGTCATTAGCTAAAAAGAATTTTATAAACTGCAGCAAGTGTGACTGCGATCAAGCGGATGAAGTTATTGACCATGTAGTGTTCGACTGTGACTTTTATAATCAAGTAAGAATAATAATATGGGAGAAATTAAAAAAGGAAATAGAAGCAGCGGGAAAGTCTGTGATGGAGTTACTTAAACTCAATAAAATTAAAATAATGAAAACTATAGTTAAGTTTTTAAATTCTATTAATAAAAAAATCTAGAAGATACATAAATGTTAAAATAATGTTAAAAATTAAATATTTTACGGAAAAGAGCAGCGAAATGAAAGTGATAACTAAAGTTCCTAAAGAAATAAAGAAATAAGCGGTACAAAAGTTATATCAGTATTAATTAGATATATATAAGCAGGTTAGATATATATAGGCCAAACTTTGTAAGACCTGAGTAAAATAAGAAAGAAAGGAAGTAATAATAAAATATCTTATTTTGTTATATTTATAATTGTATTGTAGTACACACAAGACTGAGAAATATTACATCAGGCGATAGTCTAATGTCCCAGATTTAATAAGACAGATATAATGATAAATAAAGTAAAGATAATTTTAGTTATAGTTGTCTAATTAGATTATTCACATGCGTAGTACATAAATTGGTGCGTCAATTCAGGGAAATCCACCCCAAAGAACATTAATAGAATAACTAACAAATAGCAGAGTACAAGAAGCATATAAAGTAAAAATAAAGAAAATATAGCTTTTAAAAATAACGATTATATCATTAGCGTAAGAAAATGAACAAATAGATATAGGCACAAATACTGCTAGTGTATAAGGTACAGCAAATATTATTTTTGTAATGTAGCAATAAGAAAATGTCGAATTGTAATACTTAATGCAAGACAGTGCAATGTAGAGTGTTCCGGATAGAATCAGGCTCGCGTTGCGAAGGGAGGCAACGACGACTGTTGATTAAAAAGATAGGCGTTTCTTCGCGGTCAAGTTCCCACTCGCGTGAATCAGTTGGCGAGTGATTTGACCACCCTCAGACTTTACAGCCTCACTGGGGCTCGCTCTGCGTATCTGCAGCTCACCTCTGCGCGGGAAGGCCCAAAAGGCCGACCCGTAGCAAGCAGTCTACGAACGACACCGTGGAAGGTGTCGTGGTATGCTACATGATAGCGGACGGATAAGATGAATTTGGATAAGGCGCAAGCAATGCGCACCTTCAGTCGTCTCCGCATCCATTCGGCTTTCGAGATGCGAAATTAGGGTACCGGGACATTTGAGTATCGAGTCACATCTTAGAAACGAATACGTTAGGCCGGTAATATTCATATTCGCGCGACGCGGAGAACAAAACGAGCGGTCGACAATATTTTACAACGGGCGTGGGAAACGCAGGGGCTGCCTGGGCTCGGCAACTAGAATTGCTGTCAATAATAATGTCATAGGAACGTTACGAGATCTCTGGAATCTCGAATGGGTCCGACGCTCTGCGAGCGACCGTACCGTTGGGTCGGAAAAACCCACGGATGACGCGGGCTTTCCGTGAGGCGCCGGACGGCCGCCCGCCCAGGTCGCTAGCAGTGATGGGCTGTCGTGGGATTTCTTACCGGATGCATTTGACTAGAATTTAGGAATAACATTGGGTCCCAGTATGAGACAGGATGTGCGCGTTAAGGGGTTCCATAAGTCTCCTGGAAGCGTCCCTGTGGCGCTTCGAGTACGAGTATAGTTAAACAAAGGGCTGTCGCTGTGACGTTAACTTGCGCATAAACAAATAGAAATCCCGCGACAGCGCATCGCTGGTCTCCGAGAACGTTGGCGACGAGGGTGAGAGTGGGACGCGAGACGCCCTAATTGGGCCTTATTCCGACTCGGGGACCGCTAGCACACCCCTAGGCGAGCGGAGGGGTGATAGCGTGGGCGAAGAAGGGTTAACGCGAGGCATCGTCGGCCGGCACCCCCAGCAACGGAGTCAATTCGATTTTGACAACCTTCGACAAGGGGACTCTACTTCGAAACTTAGTTTTCGTAAACCGAAGAGTTTTATTTCCTATACCGTGTTTGCACGCTTTATCCCGAACATAGCGGATATCTACGCACTTTAAAAATATATAAAAAAAAAAAAATCTCAAGTGCTGCCACCTAGTTTGTATGTTCCGGGAAGTTTTGTATTAACTAAATATATTATGACTGTTTATTTGACAATTCATCTATATTTAACGAACATAATCTAATATAACAGAAATAGAAATTATTTCATACTTTTAAGCAATTATATCTAGAACTGGTGAGTATTCATATAAATTAACTACAAATTATTTCATACTTTCCAGTGCAGTTTTAATATTTTTTCGAAGTCGGTTATATTTTTGTCCAAAAATTATTTTATTTTACCCTTTTTAGTGGCAATCTATAATCAATAAGTTTCATTTCAATAACAATAGTTATGCGCAATATACAATATGCTCTTATATCCTTGAAAGCGGCGGTTGGGGGGGGGGGGTGATTTGAATCAACTTTTTTCTGAGCGAAAGTGTTGTCCCAGACTTCGTGAAGAAGATGTTAACAGAAATCCCCGACCAATCAGAGCGCGAATATGTCGGTGGAGCACCTGCGGCCGCCTAGCGCGTAGCCTACGCTACCGCAGGCGTTCCACCAGCATGTTCGCGCTCTGATTGGTCGGGGTTTTCTGTTAATATCTCGTTAACGAAGTCTCGAACAACAGTTTCGCTCAGGAAAAAGTTGATTCAAATTAACCACCCCTTTCAAGGACCTCCAACATTTTTGGGACATCCTGTATAGTTGCAAGTGGGATTATCAGAAATACATGTGCAACTAAATGTGAAAGAATTGATCGCATTTGGTTCATTTCTTGTCGAGTTACTTCAAAGAATAGAAATTTTGCAGTAACAATAGTTATAAACATTAAGATACTCATAAATTTTTCCAAATGGGAACACCATGAAAGCAGCTTTCATTATATGTAGAAAAAATAGGAATTTTGTAATAACAATAGTTATAAACAATAAAAAAATTTATAAATTTTTGCAAATGTCATTATCGCGGAAACCTGTGCGGCAGCAAAATGTAAGAGGTTTCATCGATTTCATCGATTTCAGCCCGAACATACGTGAAATAGTGCCTCTTTTGCAATAAAAGTAATATAAAGTGATATAAAATAAACCAAGGTTAAATGCTTTTTTTATTGGATCATGTGGCAGTGATGCTCTACCAGATGCAAGAAGTTTCCATCCGATTGGTCCATCCGTTTCGAAGTAAAAAGCAGTACAACATTTTTCGGTTTTTTTGCAAAAAAAAAGAACAGGTAAAAGATGAAAAATCGCAAAATATCTTAATAGCGGGGCCACCCCGACATACTCTACCAGATGCAAGAGGTTTCATTCCGATTGGTCAAGCCGTCACGACGTAATCGGTGAACTTTAAAAAAAAAATATACATATCGAATTGTGTAAACTCCTCCTTTTCGAAGTCGGTTAAAAATAAACATATGTAAAGTTTGAGGACGATTGAATTATTACCCCCACGGATTGGAGAAATATAATTTCGAAAAAAAACGCGATATCTCAAAGATGTGTTAAATGAATTGTAAAATTTATCAAATGTACTTTAAAACGTACCTGAAATATAGGAGGTTACTCAATACGACATGCATTTTTTTTTAAAGTATGTTCACCGATTACGCCGAGATGGCTTGACCAATCGGAATACCTCTTGTATCTTGTAGATCATCTTCCGGCGGTCTCGTTATCAAGACTTTTTGCGATTTGTCATTTTTTACCTCCTTTTTTGCAAAAGATCGACAAATTTTGTCCTACTTTTTAATCCGAGACGTATGGACCACTCGGATTGAAACTTCTTGCATCTGGCAGAGCATCAATGCCACTTGGTCCCATAAGAAAACATTTGGCCTTATTTCATTTTTTACCACTTTATATCACTTTTTATCGCAACAAAACGTACTATTTCACGTATGGAAGATCATACCGGCGGCTACAGGGATGGGGCACGAGGGGCCTCCGCCCGAGGTCTTATAGAGTAGGAAGTGGGGGAGGCTAACACCCTTCCCCCGGGTTGCATGCAAGCTGGGATGTGTCCCGTTGAGTACTCGCGTGATCCAGGAATTTCCCAAGTAGCTTAGGCGGGTGTGGGGTTTTAGTGTGCAGCCATCGGAGTCCCATATAACCTCGCCCCCCCCCCCCCCCCCCCCGGGACGCCGAGGTATGCGTAATGCATTTCCCCACATTTTCACAGATGAAAAAGGAACTCTACCGGATACTCGCGCTCTGATTGGTCGGAGTTTTCTATTAATATCTCCATAACGGAGCCTCGGACAACATTTTCGCTAAGGAAACTCACCAGTTCTAGATATAATTGCTTAAAGTATGAAATACTTTCTATTTCCTTTATATTGAGTAATATATTAAATATTTATTTCCTTTATATTAAATTATGTTAAATAATCTTTTCGTAGGTGGCGCAAAATTAAAACTTACCTAAATTCAGAATTACCAAACTTGATTTAACTTTCTGTCAGAGGAACAAAACATATGCCCTTAAATTATTGCCATCATTATATCTACTTTATACATCATATACATTAACACTACTCCATATCGCCAAGCCCACCAAATATTATCCCAAATATAATTACCAGTAATCAATATTTCCACCCCCAGGCCCCGCAAAAAAGAATGCCCAACACCTACTCAGACCGTATTTTCGTGTAGATAGCATATACAATAACTGTATGCAATATTGCCCCCCTCCCGCATCGCTAAAACAAATACATCAAACCCTCTCACACTGTATTTCCACGTAGAGTATACATGTATACATTAACAGCATTCAATATTGCCGTCCTCATTCAAAAAGTAACTCAACCAGGAATTAAAAGTTTTTAATTTTGCGCTGACTACGAAAAGGTATTTAACATAATCTAATATAAAGAAAATAAAAATTTAATATATTACTCAATATAATTTAATATAAAGGAAATAGAAAGTATTTCATACTTTAAGCAATTACATCTAGAACTGGTGTATATTTATATAAATTAACTAGAAATTATTTCATACTTTTTAGTGCAATTTTAATACTTTCACGAAGTCAGTTATATTTTTTTTCCAAAAATTATTTTTCTCTGTGAACAAAAATATCTTGCGAAGGACTTAATACTTGTCCTTCTAATGTAGTTTCCCCCTTAAAAATGCAATGGTAATTATACAGAAAAGACTGTTCAACACCGATTTCAATGATTTTAAAATATGTTATCAAATTCATTATTCTGAACAACTTTTTTCTGTACATGTTACCACTGGAGACGCTTAGCTTTCGAGATATTCATTAGACTTTTGATAATATCACATTGAAGCCTGCCTACTTGGGCGCGTCCGTGGTTGTGTATCAGACTGTTGTTTTTCTACTATCCTATCTTGGATTATTAAATAGCCGAGAGAAAGGTTTACCAAATGATTATTTGTTAATTATCTATATTATTCAATCAAAAGTATGTTATGTATTTCTCGAAAACTAAGCATCTCCGGCGGTAATATATACAAGAAAAAGTTGTTCAGGATGATGAATTTAATAACATATTTCACAATCATCAAAATCGGCGTTGAGCACTCTTTTCTGTATAAGTACCAGTACAATAATTAGAAGTAAACATTTTATTGCATGGATAGATCTATTTTAAAGTTGGTAAATTTAATTACATTTTCACAATTGCGACTACGAAGTAGTATACAGTAATTACAAGCTACATACTCTATAGTTACCCAATTTCATGACTTAAGATCATGAGTGCATTCGAATTATACAGTAATTACTGCGTGGTTATAATAGTGTACTGATGTGTTTAAAATCTACGTTTTCAATTTTTGTGCTATATCTTCAAAACTATGAGAATGGCAGAATACACATGAAAATTTGACTAATAAAGTGCAAAAAAGACATAAAAATGCATAATTTCTCTATTTTATAATTTTACTTCATCAACTTCTAATACTTCATAACCGAAAAATATATTGGAATTTTTTTTGTGGAAAAGTTGTTTGTTTGTTATACAAAAGATTCTAATTCATATTTTTAAAAAAGAAACATCATTTGTATGGTAAGCAATATCTGTAATGATTTCCCCTTCTTTACAACTTTATATCTCTTGTATAATTTGTCATTCACAGCTTACCAGGGTTTCACTTCTTTTTTACTATATACAGGGTGAGACACTTTAAATAGGCCTCCTGAATAATTCGCTTACTTTTAGCAACAGAAGAAAAAGTGTCGAACAAGAGTTGATTTACTTCGAGGGCTACGTAACGTGGTGTCAATAACTTTTTTATCGGTGGAAGCGTAGAGGAGACGTAAGGGTTGACTCTGTTTTCTTAAATAGAATGATATAGTCTCTTATACATATTCTGATAGAACGTTTTAATACTAATACAATGACCTATAGTTGAAGGTCATTCAAGGTTACACAGGCTGACTGTAATGGAAAACAAATTGTTTTAAGACACTCTTCAAATACTTCATTAATTTTCTTATCTGTGTACTAACTACTACAGCAAATGTTCAAAATGATGACCTCGAACTCGAATGCGTTTTCTGAAACGTGTTAATGTACAAAACATTGCACGATGAACTTCATTTGGATCGATTGCAATGCAAGCTCTTCTTCAAACTCTAAATCATTAAATCCGGCCGGCTCGCTCTCCCGATTTAACACCCATGGATTTTTATTTATACGAACAGTCAAAACAGCTAATATACAGCGAAATGGTAACAACCAGAAAAGATGTGAAGAAGCGGATAAGAAGTGGTTGCATTGTAATCGATCTAAATGAAGTTCATCTTGCAGTGTTTTGTAGATTAACACGTTTTAGAAAACGCATTTAAGCATTGAAATAATTTATTTTTCATTACAGTCAGCCTGTGTAACCTTGAATGATCATCAACTATAGGTCATTATATTAGTATTAAAACGTTCTATCAGAATATGTATGTAAAGAAAGGAAGCTTTCTTCAAGTCAAATTGGCCGCGTTTGTGGCCGCGCTTGTTGACTACCTCAGCGTGTCCTCTGCTGTTATGGATACATCGATGATGTAAGAGAGCACATGGGCAAAAATCAAGATATTCAAGTGACAGTTTTAGATAGTGAGACCATAATAAACAGTAAACAACAAACCCGAGAACAGTTACGGAGAATAGACTTTAATTGTCGTTTCTCTTCCTTTTAGGTAATAGTAATTATTTTGTAAATTTTTAAATATTGTATGTATCATGTGTATGTAAAATAATATCTCTTCCTTTTAGAGCAACACAATTATCTATTTTCTTGGAAAGTTCTCGATTATTACCTTTTGTCTTATATATATAAGAAACTATATCATTCTATTTAAGAAAACAGAGTCAACCCTTACGTCTCCTCTACGCTTCCACCGATAAAAAAGTTATTGACACCACGTTACGTAGCCCTCGAAGTAAATCAACTCTTGTTCGACACTTTTTCTTCTGTTGCTAAAAGTAAGCGAATTATTCAGGAGGCCTATTTAAAGTGCCTCACCCTGTGTAATATACTGCGCAATAAAATTATTTATCAAAATTTGGTCATTTTTCAAATACGCATAACTCCGTCAGTTTTCATTGTATGAAGACAATTTTTTTTTATTTTGTAGGTAATTATCTGTACTTTAAGAACAATTAATACCATATGTATGCGAGTGGATGCCGCATACCTCCATGTTCTAATAACAACCATGTACTTTTTTTAATAAAAAGTCTGATAGCTTGACGCATTATCTGGATCGCACTGATTTTTTTCTGAAATAACACACCAATCATTACAAAGTGCATAGTTTAACAAACAAAAAAAAAGAAATCCGTACGATTTTTTTGATCAAGTTAAGCCAGTTTTAAGTTATTCGTACGCTTTTACGGCCAGAATCAGCATTAACCGATGCGTATTGATCGGACTTTACGTATCATTTGGCTCTAAAAAGGGTTGATTATGTAGTCTATATGTCAAATTTTTCACATCGGTTGTTAAACTGTGCACTTTGCGATGGTTTCTGTGTCATTTCCGAAAAAAATCAGTGCTGTCTAAATAACGCGTCAAGCAATCAAATTTGTAAAAAAAAGAAGTACTTGGTTGTTATCAGAACATGGAGATATGCGGCATTGACTCGCATACGTATGGAATTAATTTTTTCTTAAAGTACAGATAATTACCTACAAAATAAAAAAAAAAATTCTCTCAATACAATGAAAATTGACAGAGTTATATAAATAATTTATAAATAATTTTGTCCCACACTGTATATATCCATTTTTTCGTAACTCAATTTATATTTATATCTAAATTTATTTAATCATAAAATACACTGAAAATAGTTACCTTTTAACTAGTTTTAATACACTTCAATTTTAATTATAAAGTAAGTGGAGATATGATTCTCTCACTGCATCATTACGTGTATAAATTTATTTAATTTCTGTTTACTCTTCATCTACATCTTAAGAAATTCCATTTACAGTCAGTGTAATAAGTATTTACACAGGAACCATTTATTTTAAATTGATTGCTGTACAAACACTTCTTACACTGACTGTATATTTTAAAACTTTCTTTAAATTTCTACATACCAATTGCTTTCTTCGCAATTTTAATGATATCATTAAAATGTTTTACTCTTTCTATGAAAATTGTTGAATATATGTACTAGTAATTCATACCTTTAATGTGCTATCACCAGCTGCAGTTGCTCTGAGTTCATGAGGATATGTAGTAGTAAATGTTGGAGAAGAGAATGAGAAATGTAGAATAGATGGTTCCATTTCCGAGTCTATAACAAGCTTACTATGCCTTGCAGTCAATGGTCGCTTTTTATGTGTTCTGCATGCTAATAAATAAAATAACACTCCTCCAGCAATAATACAAAATCCAACCATTGGACCCAAAATTGTCAAAATTAATTTAATTGCGTAATCCTCTTCAACGGCATCTACAAATTATATATTATTTCTTTACAAATAATATATACAAAATAGAAACATAATGTAATACCATATTTGCTTACCACCATTATAACCTTGTAATACAGGAAACGGTCCACCATTACAAAAATCTGTCTGACAACACTCAACATAATATTGCACACCACTTAAGGATCCAGTAACATGTCTCTTCTTAGTACTACCATTTTGATTGGTATGTTGCGGTTGTTGTTTGTTGCATATTAGTAGCATCTGATCTATCGATGAAGTACATCCTCTACTTACACTTTCCGTACCATCAGATTGTCTCACCTTAGATTTCCAACACTATTAAATACAAGTACAAGTATTAATATGTCTTCTTTGTTTATCTCAGTTATAGTCCATTCAGTAATTCAAGAGATATTACAGTAACTGCATTGTAACAGATGTCAGTATATAAGCAGTCAGGTCCTTCACAAATATGACATTTGAAACGTTGGTATCCAGATGAATTCTCATTAAGATCGATAATATTTATGGGTTTTTGTGGTTCTTCGCTTTCAAGAGAAAAGTCATGTTCCGATAAAGTAAACCTCTCCTTTTCTCCTAAAAATAAATCCTATTCGGTATTGAAATATTTTAAAACAATCCAAACATTATTTAGTACATATAAATGTGCATTTATTTACATGCACAAGTATTAAATTGAGAAAAGCCGAAAACAAACTAAGATGAATAATAAACAAACATTAGACAAGATTTTTGTAAAATCTATGGTAGATTAATACAAATATTTTACATGTCAGTACAGAACATTAAACAGAAAGGAAATAAAGTTTTTATGTTTAAATTACTATTGAGTTTTAATTCGTATAAATTATACTTTAATTGAAAAATGTGTTGCCCACCTAGACATAATTTAAATGTCAGTGATAGTATAAAATACATGATAAACATTGAATCCGCCATTGCCATGCACATTGGATAACTGAAATCAAATTGGCACTTTCGAATTTTCTTTTTATGTTCTCATATCTGTAATGTATCGAAACTATCTTTTACTTCTATAATGCTCTGAAGAAAAATTTAAGATATGTGCAATCGCCATTGAATTGGCGGTATTTTATTTTCGTGTTAGAAAAAAAGAAACATTTACAGGTGGCGTTGTTATCATTTTATCCTGTTCACAATGGATGCATTTACGTTAGATTACGTCGTTCGTTTTAGCTTTATGAATGCTTGCAAGAACATTAATGACGTCACTGCTATGCTATATCTTGTGCTTACAAACGCATACTTTATTAAGATAACAGAGCATAAGTATAAGGTTTAAGTGCACGAACAAAACGAAACTTTTTATGAATATGTATCTACAGTGGCAGGTATGACCACATATACCTATATTATTGGGTGCTTCGACCATATATACTTATAGGCCGGTTGGCCGGTATTCACAGTCGCAATTTATTTCTAAGCTGGCCTTAAGGGTGCGCAGGTGTTGCGAGTCCGTGCTGAGGGTTTTACTGGCGTTCACGCCGCACGTGACAAGATTATTAGAACTGCGTGCAACTTAGTCAGGAATAAGTTAATTTAAGATAAATTAAGAAATGTAATATTAACTTTATTATAACTGTTTGAATATAACTAATTTAACACAAACATTGAATTTTTTTACTTTAAATACAAACTTTTACAATAGACGTCTAAACTGGTTAACAGTCGCTATGCAAGTGAGTATTAACAAATTACTTTAAATAAAATGGAATAAAAAAGAAAACGAAATACCGTAAATACAAGAAAATCCTAATTAGCGCTAAACTAACTTCAAACAGAACTGCCAAACGCAAAGGCTCATTCACATTCCATAACAACGGGCAAACGGGTCTCCACTGCCATCTAGGAGTGACATGGGAATTAATTTATCTCTATCAAAAGTAGCGGTACGCAACACCTCTCCCCTTATACAAAAAAAATTATTACCTTTGAAAATAACTGTTTTCAATTTAGAGCTCTCATTCACCATATATATTCATCATATATATATGCATACAAAGTATGTAGGGAAATTAATAAGGGTGCGCAGGAGATCCAGCACAACTCCGAGTTGACTTCAGCGACAGTTGCGGAGAAAGTAGGAAGCTCTGGGACAAGGATAGATAAATCCTTGTCTCTCCAATGATGCTGTAACAGAAAGGGAGATACATCAATCGCAGGAAAGACAAAGACAGAATGATGTCAAACGTTTGCGATTTCCGAAACAGTTATTGTAATTTTATGAGGCGAGGAAGCGCCCTTTCCGGCTGATTTTTTTTTTAAATTGTTCCTTATAAAATTCCGTTGCGGCGGATAGTTACACATTTTGCAATTTCACTTTTGAAACGTGCTAAAAATACGTTCAAAGGTAAAAAAAATTTTTTTTTTTTTTTTTTTT